>NC_091099.1:1870000-2092500 GCF_024713975.1 Paralichthys olivaceus | reverse complement strand
AGCAGGAAAAGAGAGAGTGAAGAAAAAAGAGATGAAATGACGAGGGATGTTGTAAAGCAGTTAGAGCGGCTGGTAAAAGACAGAGGGTGTGAGGGAGGGAGCTCAGCGCAGGAAGTTGATAATGGTCGAGTTGTAGCAGCGTCCCCCGGGGAAAAGTTTATGGAACGTGTCCAAAGCCTCTCCACTGGTTTCTCCTCTTTCCTTCTGTCGCTATGAAAACACTGCAGGTTTACCTACAAACATCATAATAATGGTGAAGTGCTGAGGGTTGACTCTGAGTCCATCAGGGTTTGGATCATTGAGGTGAGAGACAAAGTCGTTGAGCAGAAAATAACAGAGCAGACACGAGCGGCGTCCGAGGCAACAACCAGGGGTTCGATCGGATTCCCAGAGGAAGCCTGAGGTTAATGTGTGTGTCGCCGGCGAAGGTTGTTGTTTTGCTCAAATCTCAAATAAAAATGTAATGTGTTTATCTGTGAGTCAAAGTGAACGTTGGAACCAAACAAAGAAAGAAAGAAAGAAAGAAAGAAAGAGGGAGGACGGGCAGATGAGTTCGTCCTCACAGAGACATGATGAATTCCTCTCCTCTCCGTCCGACCCCGTCTGACCTCAGCTGTAACTGTCCCTGTTCCGTGATGACAGGTCACAGCAGAACGTGCACGAGGCTGTGAGTTGTTCTCACAAAGTGTGTGATCCACGTTCGGGACAAATCGTCGAGTGTGTGCGTTTGTTCTGACGATTATAATATGAAAGATCAGTTAAATCTGTTTTTTTAAAACAGGAAACAGGAAATCAGGAAACAAGTATCCTAGAAGAAATAAGAGCTGCAGCAGTAAAGAAGGAAGATTTCTGAAATGTGAACAGCTGCTTTGTTTGGTCATCATCTGACTCCTTCTTCCAGAGGTCGTCCGCTCACAAAGCATCACAGTGAATATATTCATCAAACGTGTGCATCAGCAGGTCTGTTCTGTTCTGAGAGAGACTCACACTGACGTGTGGACCGGCCTCAGAGTCATTTCTAACCCGGCTGTGTTCCCTGAGGTCAGTGAAGTTCAGAGATGAGTTGTCAAGCTTTGCGTTACATTTTCAATCTCACCAACAATGTTAAAGATGTTTTCTCTGCACATTTTTAATCCTGCAAATGTTTCCTAAGCCGTGAACTCTGGAGGAAGTCCGGACTTTAGCGGGACAGATATTATGAAACTTGCTGCTGTAATTCATCCGAGGTCCCTCGGTCGTTTCGGTTCTTGGTTCAGGTGTGAAAACAACACAGGTCATACTCACAGCTCCGCTCTGCAGCCAGTCGATAAGAGCCTGTGCCGTCTCTGTTTGTAACTGAGCTCTCAGACTGTCTCTCTCGTCCTGGTTGGGTTGGAGCTCCAAGGCGAGTTTCAGGTCCTCGGCCAACTGGACCACATGCAGAGGACCGGTGCTTGTGGGAGAACCCAGGTCATACATGTTGTTAGAAAACTCCACGGCTGCCGCTCTCGAACCTGGAGAGGAGGCGAGAGGAGAAAGATTAATATATATATATATAGTTTTATATACGTTTTTAAAGAAGATGCACAGAAGACACGTGCATCCTGTCAATCAGTGAATTAGTTAAACAGTTGATTGGTGTGAATGCAGATTCAGCAGTCACACTGTTTCCTGTTTCTTCCTTACTGTTCAGGACTTTTCTGCTCCTTGATTTTATTTTTTAACTAATTATCTTTTTTTTAAAATATTCAGCTTCTGCAGTTTTTGGATCTTACAATATAATATAAAATGTGATTTTATATAAAATGTGATTTTATGTTTTCAATGGAGGCTTCTCTTTCAGTCGTTTAGTGATGTCATGTCCTTTGATGCTTTGAAAATGACTCATTTTGACATTGAACTGAGAAGAAGAAAGCTCCTTCTTCAGACTGTGGACGTGTTTCACACAGTCAACGTTCAGTCGCCTCTCACTGTCGATCAACTGCTCCAGATTGTGAAGAAACTCCAGCAGGAAACAAAAGTCCAGATCCGATGGAGACAAAGATGGAAGATAATAAATATTCGCTGGAAAGCCCGGAAATTCTTTCATCTGCGAACGTTCCCATCTTCACTAAAGGAAACGCTGGTGTTGCGGAGGTCAACGAAGCCACGACACTGACAGAAATCAGGAGAACGCTTCACGTCAGTTCGATCGTGGACCAGCTCATCACGGAGGTTTATGAAAAAGCCGGCATGTACTGGACCTGCAGTAACATCGCAGACGCACATGAATATCTCTACGAGAAAACCTTGGCCGAAGTCAGAGACCTTGACTTTGGCGTCCCCTCAGAGAGATTCAGAATCCTCGACAAGGCCGTGTTGGACGACCTGAGTCAGACGTGGGTCAGTCCACGTACTCTGCTGGCTTCCATTCAGCTAAAAAATCCAGAAGTGGTGAGCGCCATCGCCTCCTCGATGAGACGTCACCTGACGGAAACACTCGGATACAGGTTCACTAGATTCTTCTCCCCTGTGGGGAAATTCTTCAAACATTGAAATGTAAAGAAATTAAAAAATAAAAGTTCAAATTTAAACTTCTCTGATTCATCTGAAATAATTTACTGTCAGGCTGTAAATGTTCCACTCAGACTTACCACCTGAAATTAGACTCTTTCATTAAATCAATGATTAAGTTTAGTTTCTTCCTTTAATTCATCATCCGTCGTGTTTATTTAAAATTTAAAGCATCATGTTTTGATGCAGTGGTGCCAAAAAGTCCCGGGACGCTGATCGACTGTATTGATCAATAGATCAATCCGTCCCGTCTGTCCTGCAGTTGTCACACGTGTCACTACTATAATGTTGGTTGTTAATATAATAACATTAGTTAATATTATCTCTCACTGTAATAACGTTGGTTGGGTGCAGCATGTGTTGTCCCAATTACCACCGGAGAAGGTTTTCCGACCCCCTCCTCTGCGGCTCAGTTTGAAGCGGACACCACCAGCGATGGACGCCTCATAACTCGGGGTTCAGGTTGAGAGTCACTGCTCTGTCTGCAGTTACATCAACAACAGTCACTAACCCGTGGAGTGCTCCCACTGCTGTTCCCACATCATAACCAGATTCTTGATCACGGAGCCCAACACGACCGACGTTTCTAAACTCTGTTGATAAGTGGCTCTAATTAGCTTGTTAGCGATCGGCTGATGCCATCGCAAATGGGATTTTTAATGCACTTCCATTTGTGGTCGCTGAGAGCCGGAACAGCAAAGCGACGAGCTGCTGATGAGGTCGGCAGGTTTCAGTCCAGCGGCAGCGACACGATACTGGTTCAGAAGAAACAGTGGAGCCTGGGAACCCTGCTGTTCGACATGGTGAGTGTTTCCTGCACAACCTCACCATCGGCCTATTTCCTGTTGGGCTGCAATGAAGCGGGTTGGGCTGCAGAACGTGTCAAACAATCGACAACTTGGGCAACACTTTCGTTTCGAATGAAATCTCTGGCAGCGGTTACCTGCGATGATGTCATCCATCTGCTCCAGCGCTGCCTCCAGCATGTGACTGGCCTCGGTTTCCATGGTGATGGCGGGAAGCATCAGATCTCGGGGTTTTTTGTTGTGTTGTCCTGCAGAGAAGTGAACAAGAGAGAAATAAAGATGGCAGCATTTGTATCGGGGATAGTTTGGTTTCATTTGTGGATCTGGAGGAGGTGGGGACGTATCTTTATTTACACTCTATGGTTTATTTAAATACAGTATTTAAAATATTAAAACTAACATCTGAATACGATAACAAAACATTTTTCTTCTTCAGGCACTAAACTTGCTGTGCACTCTTTGCCCAATCCTCCCCTGCACAGTGTCACGATAAAGCAGCTGCGGATGTTCTCACTCTAATCAAATGAGGATAATGTTTCTCATTTGCTCAGTAACTTCCTTTGGGCTTTGAAAATCCAATACTCAGAGACAAAGACACAAATGAACGAATAAACCTCGAGAATAAAGACACGACTCCATTAAAGTTCAACTCGAGCAGTGGGGATCAAAAGGGAAAGAGTGGTTGTTGCTTATTTAAAAGTGTTTAAGAGTTCGATTGTACAGATGTTACTGGTACCAAAAGTGAATCGTTTCACTGATTCTGCTCTGGTCTTTGCAACAGATGAGGTTTCCTGCAGAGTTGTGAGGATTTTCTCAAAGATGCTCTCTGCCACAGTGAACGTAAACCATCGTGGTTCTTGTCTTGGAAAACCATCACTGCAAACAAGCATGAAGTGAACACACAGCCTGGGGCAATTACACATTCACATAATGTCTTGTAGAACACCCACACACTTTCTTTATTTCCTCAAAGCAGTCCTGACTCTCTATCCATCATCGCCGCCTCTGGCTGCCCCTCCGTCTGCTGCCATCCTCGCTTCCTACCCCCGACCTCCCTGCTGTCATCCCTTCTTCTGTCATCTCTCCTTCAAGGCTCTCATCCCTCTGTCAGGCTGCCACGCCGACTTACAGACAAATAGACGTCAACGTGCGGAAATCTCAGCGAAGGGACGAGAATGTCATCGACTGACGCCTCCAGAGAAGAACCCCCCCCCACCCCCACCCCCCACACCCATAGCAGCCTAATGCTCATCTACATTAACAACAACTTTCAAAGCCATGACGATGACAATCTGCACAACAAACAGTCAGGGGAATAACAGGGACACGCTGTAATCACAACGTGATTCTCCCACTCCACAACGTGCGTGTGTGTGTGTGTCCCACATGATGCATGTGTGTGTGTGTGTGTGTGTGTGTGTGTGTGTGTGTGTGTGTGTGTGTGTCCGTTTGTTAAAAATTATAGATGCCTCTGCATTTGTCCTGTTGAGTCAAAGGGTGAAAGCACCATTCAGACACACGACAGAGAGACTGTGTTCAACAGAAAGGCACAGTGACAGAACGAGGGCTGACCTCCACACCTCCACAGAACAATGTCTTTGTCTGTGTGTGTGTGTGTGTGTGTGTGTGTGTGTGTGTGTGTGTGTGAAAGTAAAGAAATAGTGGCTTTAATTTGACTCTGTGTTCTGCACTGTAGGTGCTGATATAGAGATACTGGAGCCGCAACAACACAACAATCCCGTCCACTGTTTCTCATATCCGTGTGTGCGTTTGTGTTTGTGTGTGTGTGTGTGTGTGTGTGTGTGTGTGTGTGTGTGTGTGTCTCCTTGTGATCTTGGATTAGTCGTTGGAGCAGAAATGTCTCATGATGAAACTGATAAGGTTTTTCTTTAGCCACATGATATTTTAGTTCAGTTACACAATTATACACAAAGTAAAAAAACATTTAAAACACTCGAGTTCATTCATGTGTAAGATTCCATTAGTTTGTGACGCCTCTGAGTCACAGTTCAGCTGAACGGAGCGATCGTCTCCTTAAAACACACGTTGTGTGTGTTCCTTTGTTTCTCATTCACGTCGACACACCTTTTTACCCCAGTCCTGAAAAACCAGTTTGTCAGACATGACGACGTGTGACCTGCTTCTTACAGCGACGCTGCCTCCGTGCTGCCTGCTCCTCGTCTCCTGAGAGAGAAGGTGGCCCTGACGACACCACACACTTATTCACTAAAACTTAAGTTTAACAACGTGACCTGAATATGTTGTGATTCAAATTGAGGTGAATACGTCCCTAACATCCGCTCACCTTCATTTCTTTTTCATTGCCATGTTTATTGTGAAGTGTAATAATAATAAATAACTAATTAAAACCTAAACAATCAGGAACATGAACACTTTAACATACGTCAGTGAGATAAGAACTACCTGACACTAACATGGAGGAGGTGGAGCCAGCCACCAGGGGGCGATCAGGATGTTTTGGCTTCACTTATGGGAGCCAGGTCTGGTGTTCCTGCTGCCACATGGGTCCGACGGTCAGATCATCAGGATAAATGACTTCCTGTATGTGGGTTATCGACTCTAACACGCAGCTGAACGTTGGGAAAGTCAAATGCAACAAGATCTGCGACTGCAAGAATTTAAAGAATGCGTCCGCCTCAGTCTGAAACCTGTTTTTTGGGTCTGTCATCCCATGATTACTCGATGACACATTTCCTCTTTGACAAAGCCCTTCGCTGACAACAATGCACGGTGGATCAGCACCTTTCTGCACGTGGCTCCACACACACCGAACACGCACGCCCAGCACAAACACCTATTTGAGTGGGATAATCTGCCAGAGAAAAGAGCCTGAAATCCAGCGCGCTGCAGTCGAAGCACATTTAGTTTCAGAAATCAACACTCTTCTCTCGGGCTGGTGACAAACAGCAGCTTTCACAACGACAGCTTCAGATCAGTCAGAGGAAAAAAAACACGGTTTCAACTGGTTTTCACGAAAACATAATTCACAGGAGTTCTCAATATTGGGCCTGAAGGTTAGAGGTACAATGTTCAAAGCCGCCAGCATCACAATCTGAAGCACCAGTGAACAATGTCACCCTGTGGACAGAAGAGGCACGAAGAGAATCTGTGCAAACTTTTTAAAACCTCATTCTTTGGTTTGGGTTTTCTCTGATACCGATGCTGAAATTACACGACTCTAAATCCTCCACTTTCTCCATCTGCTGTTCCGTGTTGAGCAAAGAGAGACTCAAGTAAAGCTGTTGTCCATAAAACCACGTTTCCCTTCACATTGTTCACTAATAAGACGTCCTTGAAATATGTTGCTGCTCCAACACAAAAACCGAAGCTTTGACAAAGTTGTGCTGCAGAAACGTTTGGTTTGTTTTCAGCTGAATGTTGGTGATTGTTTGGTTTTACTGACGGAGGAAACACTAAACCACGCTCAAATCAAATCAAATCAAATCAAATCAAATCAAATCAAATCAAAGTTTATTGTCACATGCACCAAATAACTTAGCGTCATCAGAGCAGTGAAATTCTTGTGACATGGCAGGCAACATCTACGCAGTAGACGGGAAATACAAGATAAGAATAAAAATAAAAAAATAAAAATAAAAAATAAAAATAAAAAATAAAAATAAAAAATAAAAATAAAAAATAATAATAAAAAAAAAATATATATATATATATAATAACATATGACATATAACAAAGTAACATATAACATTTAACATAACACATTTAACATAACATTTAACATTAACCTAGTAAATAACATTTAACATATAACCTAGTGACATATAACATTTAACATAACATTTAACATACAACATAGTAACAACATATAACTTTTAACATATAACATAGTACAACAGTTTAAATTTGAATTTAAATGAGGGGCTAGCAGCAGTTTACAGGGTGAAGGAGTGCAGGATATTAAATTAGGTATTAAATTAAATAATATATGTGTAGTAAGTGTAGTTGTATGAATGAGGGAGCAGAATGTACATGGTGATGTGACTGTTCAGTGGGTCAGTGTTGCTGGTTCAGAAGCCTTACGGCCTGGGGGAAAAAGCTGTTTGTGAGTCTGGTAGTCCGTGCTCGGATGCTCCGGTAACGTCTTCCAGACGGCAGCAGTGTGAGGATTCCATAGCCTGGGTGGCTGTGGTCCTTTATGATGTTCCGTGCTTTTCTCAGGCATCTTGTGTTGTAGATGCCTTGCACGGAAGGGAGATGGCAGCCGATGATACGCTCCGCTGTCTTCACCACCCTCTGCAGGGCCTTACGATCAGCAGCGGAGCAGCTACCATACCAGGCAGTAATGCAGCCTGAGAGGATGCTCTCAATGGTGCATCTGTAGAAGTTTGTTAATGTTTTGGCAGACATGCCAAACTTCTTGAGTCTCCTCAGGAAGTACAGGCGTTTTTGGGAGGTTTTGACCGCCGAGTCCACTTGTCTGGACCAGGTAAGGTCATCCTTGATGTACACACCGAGGAATTTGAAGTCGGAGACTCTCTCCACTACAGCTCCCTCGATGTGTATGGGATCGTGACCCCCCTCTGCAGCTTCCTGAAGTCCACGATCATCTCCTTGGTCTTGCAGACGTTGAGAGACAGGTTGTTGACTTGGCACCATGTTACCAAGCCCCTTACCTCATCTCTATAAGCGCTCTCATCGTTGTTAGAGATGAGACCCAGGATGGTAGTGTCGTCCGCAAATTTCAGGATGATGTTAGAACTGTGTGTTGCTACACAGTCCTGCGTGTACAGGGAGTACAGGAGGGGACTGAGTACGCAGCCCTGAGGGGCCCCGGTACTCAGGGTCAGCGAAGAGGAGGTGTGGTTGCCCATTCTCACCACCTGGGGTCTGCTCGTCAGGAAGTCCAGGATCCAGTTACACAAGGGGGTTTTAAGACCCAGGCTCCTGAGCTTGGGGACGAGCTTGGCAGGCACAATCGTGTTGAACGCTGAGCTGTAATCCACAAACAGCATCCTCACATAAGTGTTCGCCTTTTCCAGGTGGGAGAGGGTGGTGTGTGTTGTGAGGGCGATAGCATCATCCGTGGACCTGTTTGTACGGTATGCAAACTGCAGGGGGTCAAGGGTGTTCGGAAGGGTAGAGCAGATGTGGGTTTTGACCAGCCGCTTGAAGCACTTCATGATGGTGGAGGTCAGTGCTACAGGGCGATAGTCATTTAAACAGGTGATGGATGGTTTCTTGGGTATGGGGATGATGGTGGCCTGCTTGAAGCAGGTGGGGACTGTTGACAGTTGAAGGGAGAGGTTGAATATGGAGGTGAAGACCTCTGCTAGCTGGTCGGCGCACCCCCTGAGGACACGGCCTGGAACTCCATCGGGCCCAGTTGATTTACGAGGCTTCACTCTTTGAAGCTCTCGCCTCACGTCAGCCACGGTCAGGGACAGAGTGCAGTCATCATCTCGGTCCTCGGCCAGTCTCGCGGATGGAATGATGTCGGTTGTCTCAAACCGTGCGTAGAAGGTGTTGAGGTCATCAGGTAGAGAGGCGGCTCATCAGTGAGACGGTGCAGTTGTGTGACAGGGTCAGGTCTCCATTCAGAAAATACTTTGGAGCTTAAATCTCAGGAAGTTGCATGAATCTAGTCTCCACAGTCGCAGCAGCATTTATTAAACCATTACACTTCCAGTGTAACCGCTCACGGACACACTGCAGTTTGTGCTTTGTCCTGACATTAAGGAGCATGACGTTGTTTTTGTGTTTAGAATAAGATTAAGGCTCCACGGGTGAGCTTCTCTCTCCTCCGGCTCACACACACATCTGCAGCAAAGAGAGAACAGCTATAAAAAGTGTTTCCTTGCAGCCACGTCTGTGGGCTCCAACAGTTATCTCTCCTCTGACTGTGGGTCGTGTGTGATCTGTGAACCGTGGCTGATGCATAGCTGCTAGTGCAGGAATATATGGTTGAATGTGACTCCCAGCGCTGCACAGCCCCGTGTTGTTGAACTGCTCTGCTCTTTATTGTCCTATTTAGACCTGCTCAAGTGCATTTGATTCAATTCTGCTCCGACTCCCGGGGAAACACGGCTCGGTTGTATTTATCCTCTCTCGTTGACTCCTGTGTTATTCTCTGCGTTTCAGTCCAGTTGACTCCTGCTCTCGTTTCTGCTGTAATCTATTTTGCCCTCGGAGTAAGGTTAATGAAGCGTTGCACAGAACGACACATGACTTCCAGTCAATGATCATCATGAGGGTAACAAACAGCAACGTGAGCAGTCGAACATCACTTCACATCTTCTCTCGTTTATAGAGGTGTCACAGTTTTCACCAGGGTCACGTTAGTTATCATGATGTGTACAGTATGTTTAAGTGTGTACCAGCTGGATACAAACACACACAATAAAATGTTGAGATGTTAAGATGATGTTCACGTTCCAGCTGCACTGACGTCCGTACGTTCTCTCGAAACTCTCAGGAGGAGCTGGATATGTGAACGCAAATGTCCGAGTCGGTCGCTCTGGACGTTTCCCAGAACTTTTCCTGCAGCTCTCTGGTAAAATATCTCTGAGTGAGTCGTTGTGACAAAACAGCAGGAAAACTCCCAGCGAGCGAGTGGGCGTGTTGATGATGTTTCAAACATGACAGACACAAATATCTCTGGATGAAAAAGAGGAGCCACACACGAGTCACACTGTAACAGACCTGTAGAGACGATCAGAAGCTCACATTGGTCAGAAAATGATTCCATATCATGTGAAGTGAAAATGACGTTATGCAAAACTCAAAAATGTGTTTCTCCAGGAAACTCTGCATCAATACAGATAGAACTACAACAACAATGCAACAATTAAAAATAATTTAAAATATTGAGCATTGTCTGAAAGTGAATCCTCTGTGTGAGGAGATAATAACGATATAATCACAATAATAATACGTTTCTATAACTCATGACACATTTTGGACTTTATTTTGCAATTACTCATTTCACGTGTTTAATAATTGGAGCACTTTCACACGTATGACACAGATTCTCCCGTTGATGAATCAACACATATTTTGACTACACACACTTTACCCGGAGGCCTGAGGGGATTAACACGGCTGCCGTTGCTGCAGCGTGCGCTCACACCGACACCTGGCCTGAGTCCAGTACGACAACATTCCTCCAGTGTCAGTTACAGAGCATCGTCTTTATAACAACTGGTCCAGGGCCAGTAAGAGCTGCGATTAATAAACCAGGCGGAGACGGAACTGTGTGGACTTTTGAATGACGGGCACGAAACATCTGGTGTGATGCAGTTTAATGTGAGAATGTGGCGGAAAACAGAAGCAGAGGAAACAAGAGATAAAACATCGAGTGGTGAGATTTCACCCAGCGGGCGGAGCTCGTCATCGTAAACCTGATGTCTGACGTGACTGATTCAGCACAGAAAGAAGTTTTTGTTCTGAAATGAAGAGCAGCGGTAAAAGCAGAAATAAAACGAATCGCTTATCCAAAATAAATCAATAATTTAATTAAGAAAACACTGTAGAATCGACAACTGTGTGATTATTAGTTATTTGGTGCAAGCGGAGCTGGAATTCACCTCATTGAAAACAGAAGCTACTTTCTGCTTTTTTAAATTAATTGTTGTCACAAAGACAAAAACACAATTCTGCTTATCTGAACTTTAAAAAAGTAATAACTTTTTGAAAACAAAATTAGTTGAGAATACGCAGGTTTTTTTAAATCGTGGGTTAATCAGCTATTTATTCTGCTGCGTCATGTTCGACGTCACATCTTAAAAACCTGAGTCTACTGCTGAGTCATTTCACTGAACGCCGACAATCCAGCCAGACGTTGGGGGTTTCCTGACCAGTGGGAAAGGGGCTTCGGAGGTAAACTAACGAGAACTTGAACTGTAAACTTCGGGGAACTTGCAAAAAGGGAACGTTGCATTTTTCAGTGGCTGCAGCAAAGTAAAGTTTGAACTCAATTAAAGTTATTGAATTAGTTTATAATTCACAAATGCTGCAGAGTTTCACATGTCAAACACACTTCATGACTTCATATGAAGTCTCCACATCCTCGACCTGAACACAGATAAATATCCCGGGTGCGGACGCTGCCATCGTGTTCTGCTGAATTAATAAGTTTGTTTGTTTGTAAAAATTGTTTTTGTGTCTTCGGGCTTAAAAACTCTGCGATGAATTATAAATATTCTTGAACTCTATAATGTTGCATTTACACCAAATGTGTTTATTTGTGCGCGAATAACACGAATATACACAAGCTGCGAATACTCGACTGTACTTCTGATACTTTGTGCAGTAAATAACATAATTTTCTCTCGGGTTCAGAAACGACACCAGAAACAGCTGAAATCTACCAGATGAGAATTTTAAACACGAGCTGCAGTTTGTTCTCTGACTCGCACGACACGAGCAGAAGGTTGAGAACATTATTCCAGAGTATTCTCACGTAAACAGAACAAGACATTCAGATGTGCATTTATTACGCATGCAAATCAAAGGAGGCATGTTTGGTTACGTAAGAGAGTCGAGCTGCAGCGAAACGAGTCTCTCGCTGACAGAGGTCACAACACAAATATTTTCACAGGAGCAGAGAGTCGGGGGTTCAGCGCGTTAAACATTAAACGACCCGTCGAGCAGAAAACTGTCGTTGTTTTAAACAACGGGAAGAAAAACTCTGCTGTTAAAATTCCAGCATCACTGAATCTTTAACCCGGGTCGATGATCCTGTGAGAGCAGGAAATGCAGAAATTGATGTGAAGGTGTACGGTTGAGGAGAGAGGCTTAAACATTAACTAAACACACACACAGACACACACACTCACACACACACAGACACACAGACAGGTGTGTGTGCGTTTGCTGTTCTTCCTCATTTCACTTAGCCCGTTTGAATTAGTGTCACCGGCTAGAGGCCAGACCTGAGCCCCCGAGGCCTCCTGTCACACAGGGTAAATACAACTGTGTGTGTGTAAGTGTGTGTGTGTGTGTGTGTGTAAGTGTGTACACATTCGTGCTACCTGGTTTCAGTGTTAGGATGTGGATTAAGGTTTGGCTATGATTGTGGTTATGGCACGAATTGGTTCTGGTTTCAGGGTTTGAACTAATTTAGTGAAAAGTCAGAGCAATGTCCTAACAAGGATAGCTGCACAAACAGTGTGTGTGTGTGTGTGTGTGTGTGTGTGTGTGTGTGTGTGTGTGTGTGTGTGTGTGTGTGTGTGTATTTGTGGAGCCAAGCCAACAAGAAACACCAGATTCTTCACCAATTGACATCAATGCGATGGGACCACTGACATTTAAGATGAGGAACGTTTAATGTTCCGTCCTTTAACTCGGGCAGAAACTCTCTCTCTCTCTCTCTCTCTCTCTCTCTCTTTCTCTCTCTCTCTCAGCAACTGATAAACTCGGCCTCCTCCGTGTTAGCAGGTGGGACATGGACCGAACTAAGAGCACAGGATAAATCATTTTCATTTTGTCATTGAGTTCGTTCCTGTCACACCTGATGTTTGGTCGTGTTTCTGATAACTTTGGTTTTAATTAGTAACTTGAGGTGAAACGTCGTGATTGACAGCTGAGACTGACTCCTGATTGGTTGAGAGCGTGGATCGACATAACATTAACAGAGCGGTTCTACTCCACGATCACTACTGAACACATTCTGGCTCCAAGTTACGTCCACAACACAAGATGGCTGCACATTTTGTTTGTAGATAGTGGGAGTCATCGTCCGTCTTTATTTAATAAAAACTTAATGTGGTTGTTAACAGTCCGCAGTCATGTTCCCTGTAAATGAGGAGATCATCCAGTCTCTGGTGCATGTGAGCGTAAAATGATCGGATCAAAGAAAAAGTAAATTATTAACTGTTGTGATCAGAAGCAGCCACAGAAAAAAAATAGAAATGTTCCACATCAGCAAACGAAGAGATGATCGTTAGTTACATGTCAGTGTGTGTGTGTGTGTGTGTGTGTGTGTGTGTGTGTGTGTGTATGTGTGTGTGTGTGTGCACAGGCATGCAATGACCATAGTGAAATTACTTTGACAAGCCGGTGCTGCGCGGCCTCGACACACATTCACACACAGATGCAGTCACACAGTCTCAGATGTAAACAGGTTTCTAACGTCTCAGGTTTTCAAGTTTTGACCTGTTCCTCTTCCTCTGCTTCACACACAGTCCACTGGTTAATCTAAATAAGCAGAAGATCACGTCTCTAACGTTACTGGTTGCAAAAATGAATGCATTTACTTCAGTGTATGACGTCATTATCTAACTTCATAATGACGTCATGATGAAATAATTCATAAATTATACATCTTGCATCTATAAAAGCTTGTGTTTAACATGCACAATCTTATTTTCTGACTTACTCATGACGTCACTGATCATATGACATCATATGATACGGATAATTCTCTGATCAATATCAATTTGGTTTCCTGAGCATATTTTTGTCGACCTTAAAAATCCATCCATGCTCCTCCTGAAAATCCAAGATCCTCATAATTACGCATTTTTATAGAAGAGAAGTCAAAGCCAGGGAAAAGAGTTTCTCTTTTTAAATGAATGAAATAATTAAACCTTGTTATTTTAAGAAATGGTGTTCAAAAAAGTTTTTTTGGGGGAAAAACAATAATAGCAGCTGCATAAAATCCTAAAACCACAGCAGCTCGATCACAATACAACACAAACTAAAAATGTATTTTTTAAATGGATCGGTTTCTTCCTGACTCAGCCTCGGGCAGAGAAACCAGCAGAAACCTCAAAGACCAGTGTCAGCGAGTCAGCGCCGTGAAAACAACACGTCAACACCACTTAATACACATCACAGACAAACACCACCTGAAGTGACAGCTGACGAGAACCAATCAGCACTTGACTGGGAACGGAAAAAAACAACACAACGGGAGGCACAGTGAGTAATGAAGAGGACAATTATCAATGCAGTGTTTTCCATTCATTATCTAGACCGTGGCGGCCGCCATGTTGGTATTTGTCCCACCACAGTTTCATGATGAACCAGAGTTTTTCATACAATCATCATAATAACACATCTCTGAGCAGTTCGCTCCGTCACACGAGAACCTGTCTCTCATTCTTTAGTCTGTGTGTCTGTCTTCTGTGTCTGTCGCGGGGACATCGTGAGATAGATTGAGACGTTTTTTAAAATATTTTCTTTGACCTCCCAGGGATTATTTCATAGATCGTTAAGAAGACACCCACCAAGGGACAGACATCTGTGAGTGTGTGACCTTTGACCTTTGACCGAACAAATTGAACAAGTTTGTCTCAAAGTTCAACTCAACTTTTGGGCCAAATTTGAAGAAACGACCTTGAAGCTTTCCGAAGATGTTGTGTTCAGGAGAATGTGACGGATGACTCACAACCACGACGAATAGAAAGAAGTGTCAAAGCAGCAGCGGCAGGGAGACTATAAACATTTTCCCATCATGCATCAAATAGAATGATTTCCTTTGACCCTCCCGCGTTAAGGTCTTTTCCAAATCCAGCATCAAACCTAAACTGAGTTTTTATCACATCATTCATCTGTTTTGCTGTCGTGCCAGTTAATCTCCTCAACTGACCTTCATGTGTAAAATTGGCGGAATGCTCCTTTAAGACGAAACAGAGGCGGCTTTGTAGCGGAGAAGCTTTTTCTCAAATAAAGACCACGTTTGTCATCGACTTTACAGCCGCACAAGCGAATCCTCGAGATGCTTCTGCAAAGGAAAATGATAAACGCCCATACGACCTCCTGCTGGAGCCCGAGCGGAGCAAACCAACTGACACCGTGAGTTGTTTGTGCTCCACCAGCTGATTCAGACGCAGCTCGGAGATTTATGAGCCTCCGTCCAAACTCTAAGAGGAATGACTTTTCCACGCAGACTTAACAGGTGGTAACGTCACACACGAAGACAAGAGCAGTGAAGAGCTGCACTTCAGACGCTGGCACCGAGGCTGCAGGAGACTTGGGTTACGCAAGAGTCACAACCTCCACAACAACAGCGACAGGTCACGTTACAGGATGATGTTACCGTCACACAAGCGAAGGCCGGACGTGTGTTTGTCTTCTGAAGGAGCTCAAACACCAGAGAACATGCACAGTCACACGATTTGATTCGGTTTGATCGACCTGAATCTCCAGCTCGAAGCTAAATATATCAAAACGACTGTCCTGATAGCGACGCTGACGTTTCAGACTCAGATGTTGACATGTGGATATAACTTGAATGAATCAATGACAGAAATACAAACTGCTGCAATCTGTGTGTTTAAAGATGCAACTGTGGTTTGACATTTTGCAGTTTGACCATTAAGATGATTATAAACAACTTTAAATAAAAAAGTTCAAATAGCTGGAACCTGAAATAGGAAATGAGACATAAATGCACATCTGCAAACATACAGTCTGATACAGATGTGTTGGTAACAGGCTCATAACGGACGATTCTCAGCAGCCGAGCGATAAATCCGCCCGACTCTTGTCCCGACGAAACACGACCAAGAGGATTTCTGCTTTTATGAACGACTGATCCTGGAAAAACCAAAACAACTGTCTGCACGCGTCCTCAGTGGAATCAGATTTAAGCACAGTGTCATCATACCAACGTGGTTCCTGTAGTTTTAAAAGCTGATACTAGAACATGTGTGTATTTTACATCCTCTCTCCTCTGACCTCATTTCCTCTCGTCTCTTTCTAACTTCAGGACCTGATTTCTTCTTCTTCCCTTCTCACCATCCCTCTTTTCTCAAACTGTCCGTTCCTGCTTTCCACCCCGCTGCCCTCTCCTTCCTTCTCCCCTCCATCTCTTTTCACCTCCACTCTCCACTGTTCCTCCGCTGCTTTGTTTGAGATTGTTCCTGACAAGTCGTGTGCCGATGCACGTGTCCTCTTTAAAAACTTACATGAAGTATCTTGAATATTAGATCAACGTGGAAAAAGGTTTAATGTTAGTTTTAATTTTGAAACTGAGACTGAAACCACAAGACAAACCTTTAAGTTTCTTTGGTTGGCTATGAATGACTTTAATTTGAACTAAACACGATGGATGGATGATGAATTAAAGCGAAGTGAAGCGTTCTCCTGATTTCTCACGGGAGTCGATTATATCGATATATATTCAACCTTTGTTATATTTGCGATTCATGAAAATTATATTGCAATAATAATTGATTATTGTTTTATCGCCGCCCTTTAGAGGTTATCCTGACACGCCCCCCAACAGCTGACATTTCCTACACGTGCTCGTTGACCAATCACGGAGAGCCTTCAGACTCTCTGTCGGACCTTCTTCGTCTGGACGATGTCCAGAGAATCAGAAATGGCTTTTCAGACAGAGGCTGAAAAGAGGAGCTGCAGCTTCAGACGGTCGGGGGAGGGTTTTCTGAACATTAGAGCAGGAAAACAAATTAAAGTTATAACACAAATTAAAATGATCAACCTGAATATGGGCAGATTATGTTGTGTCTCCTTTAAGTTCCATAACACTTGATGATATGTTCTTCCACATTATTCAGCGCACAGTACTTAACTTCATCATATTAAACCTTTAACTCGACACTGAACTGTCAAATGTGCAAATAAACGTGTGGAAGAACTTCAGCTGAAAAAAGCCTAATCCATTCCTTCACATCCTCTCTCTTATTCTCTCGCTCTCTTCCAGAATTCAGAGGAGAAGAAGCTTTTAATCTCTTTCTTTCTTTGCTGTTTTCTCTCCGACAGGAATATGACTACGTCCTTTTCTGCTACACCACTTTCTCATTTCCTTCGCCTCACAGCAAACCAAAGATAACCTCAAATAAACTCCAGTCATTTTAATGCTATTTTCTCTCTCTTTCTCTCCCACTTTCTTTTCTCCCATTCCCTCATGAAGGAGAGGATTCTCCCTCGCAGATTAACAGCCTGACTTTGTCTTCCTGGTTTCTGCCCTTCTACTTTCTATCTCATCCCTCTTTTGCAGCCATTCCTCTTGACTTTATCTCCCCCCTGCATCTCTCCTTCTCTTATTCGTCTCCATTTCTGCGTCGCTCCTCCTCGCCATCAGGGATCAGTGGATTACCTCCAGGGTGGGAGCTACAGTAGCGGCGTGATTAGCAGCAGTACTGTATATGACTGCAGAAAAAAAGCACCGCTCTTGGTATTACACGAGAGGCTTTGATCACAGGGATGAGTGCCATCCTCTGCTGAGAGTGTGTGTGTGTGTGTGTGTGTGTGTGTGTGCAGGCTGCATGCATGTGTGCAGTGTGTGCACAGAACGAGCAGACTAACAACAGTGTCAGAGCAGTTTCAGGGACGTTACAATCACAAGCTTGTTGCAAATGCATCACTTCAGCTCGTGTCTTCGTCCCCTCTGTCTGTCTCCGGGGGCTGACGCCTCCCAGAGCAGCTTTAATCAATTCACCTTCATCAGCGGCAATGATGCCTTTCAACTGTTTCCCTTTCAAATGAGACGTGCAACAGAAAAGAGGCAGCGGCCGACAGCATTCAGTGGCAGGAGGCTCCTTCAACTCCTCTCAAGCCGCCTGTGTGTGATGTTGCTGTGCATGAGGCGTGTGCACGTGTGGGCTATAACTTCAGAGCTGGATGCAGCAGATGCTTCAGCAGAGGGGAGCCACACATCAGCCTTGATATTCCTCCATTAGCAGCTCAGCAGCCCCCCCCCACACACACACACCCTCTGCTTCTTTCTGCCGTCTCTCCCTCTTTTACTCGCTCCGTCAGAAGCTGATGATTCGCAATTACACAGCATGTGTCAGTGCAAGTAAACATCCGTCAGTGGCTCCGAGCTGACAGCACATGACGGAGCGTGCAGGGAAGCACCAGTGTCACAGTGACAGTACCATGTTTTCTGTCCCGGAGCATGAAGCCTGTTCTCAGGCCACATATGCTGTCATGTGGGGGGAAAAAATCTATCCTGCACATTTTAATTGCATAATAATTACTCCTATAATCCCATAAATACCACACAGCTGTCACAGCGATGATAAACTAATAGCATAAGAACTGTTAAGATAAGTATTTAGCATTATTATTATTATATAATTGTTTCCTATTGTTTACATTCAATTTTCTAATTTGCAAAGCACTTTGTAACTGTGCTATATAAATAAAGTTTACTATTATCAAACATTTATACTTATACTGAGCCCCTGTACTATCACTTATCTTCTGTTTGTATTTGAATATTCATATGTTTTTATTGTGTTTTACTGTTGATTTAGTATTTCTGTATTTTATATATATATATATTTATTCATACGCAGCCACTGAAACTCAGCTTTGGTGACTTTTCTGTTGGTGACAGCTTTTGTTTGTTGCGTTTGACAATAAAGTATGATCTTTGTATTAAATTCTCATATAAATTAAAATCAAACATTTAGAGTTTTTTACTATTTCGATCCATCTATCGCGAAAATATAATGTATTATAGCCTCATCTAGTGCAAGTAAAGTGGATTGAATGCTTTAGTGTTTGCGAACATAGATCCCATTATAAAGGTATAACAACTATATTATATCATATTATTCCCCATGTAAGGCTCTTATTGTCAAAATCACCCATTTATTTATATACAACAACTTAAATAGCACTTTATATATTATATTCTTGCATTCGTCCTGTTCCACTACACTTACTTTCACTCTCTTGTCTGCCTCATTCTGACAATCTGCTGCTGTACCGAGCAAAAGTTTCATCTTATCCTCACCTTATATTATCTTATCCACTTAAACATTAAATAATATAGTAAAGAAAATAGATATGCACATTGAAACTTTTGTTTACTGCAAGTTTAAATTTGATTTCTCTCCATCCCTGATATTAAAACTATCTTATTCACTCTCATATAAATAAAACGACGTGTTGCAGAAGTGGTAGAAAGTGTGAGATCACCAGAGATCACCACAGATCACCAGAGATCACCAGAGATCACCACAGTGTTCAGCTTCTTGTTCCACTCACCTCAGGTTGTTTTCACCTTCACCTCCTCACGAGCTCGATCGAGAGCAAATCCTTTAATTCTGTTGGCGCGAGACACCTCAGCACGCGCACACACACTCTCTCTCACACACCGATACACACTCACACACTCACACACACACACACATACACACACAGTGCAGTGGTCCCTCCGTGTGTTTCCGGCTCCACTGAGACTCGAACTGCTTCAACTCAAACACCAGCATGTGACAGCAGCGGTGCGTTCAGGAGCAGCCCGTAAACCTGTCCACTCAGCAGCTCCCTCACCGCTCAGTGATGAAGACTATAGTAATCATGAAGACCCTCTGTGACGTCAGATCACACGTTCATGTCGAGATGATCTCTCTCTCTCTCTCTCTCTCTCTCTCTCTCTCTCTCTCTCTCTCTCTCTCTCTCTCTCTGTCCACACGAACATTGTTAAGTACCACAATTAAACAAAGCAGCAAACAATGATGCAGAAAATGTATAAAAATAATAATATTCAAATATTTATAAATATTTAATAACATATATACAATTAAAAAACATTCAACAACCTAGATATAAAAATGTTAGATTTTAAATTAGCATTCTGTGTTGGTTTAATAAACAGTGACATCTAGTGGCAGAAAGTAAACTCTGCATTTAACACTGCTGTTATGAGTTAGGCCTCGTGCTCATTTCTAGTATAACTGGTTCATTAAAGCCTGAACTTTATTTTGACCTTTTCAAAACAATCAACAAGTGGATTCATAGGTATTTTAATCGTCATTATTCACATTTTGATTTATGGACCCAGACAATTATCTTCATGTTGCCTTTGTTTACTTGAAACCACGAATCCATTAAAATAATTTGGATAAAAGAGGAGCGTCACCGGCCAAACTGTGGTCGGCTGCTCCTTCTAACTAAACGTTGTATAAGAGGAGCTGCAGGGCAGAGGGAAGACAAATATGAAGTCAGACCAGAAACTTCCTGATGAGCTGGTTTCTCTTTCTGATATCTCACTTCTCATCTTCAACTTAATTGCAAGGAAACTTCTGTCATCAAATGTGCTCAACAAAAGAAATGTGGCACTAATTGGCACTAATTGCTTTGTGATGCATTTGTCTTGTCAACATGCTTGGTATTTTACTTTTCGCGTTGCAGGATTATTTTACAATCGGCCGATCTGGTACAGCATCAATAGAAACTTGATAAAGTGCTTTTTTAAAAACAACAACACGAGTGAGATAATGATGATTTCAGTGTTTTCTTACTCATCATTTTAATGAGAACATGGAAACAACAATACAACACATCTGCACATTGTGTAGAATCCAGCTGTGCGTCGTACATTAACTGTCTCTCGCTCACTTTCCGCAGCTTCTTACTGTGACTCATCTAATTTAGACAAAGTGGAGAAAAGTATTCTCACCCTTGAATGTGAGTTTTACAATCACAGGGACAGGAAACACATGTTATGTTATGTTATGTTCTGTTTTAATCATGGGTTTGTTGTACAGTCAGTGTGGTTTGTACGTATGATGCACATGAATTACACCTTTGTAAATTATATAATACATATAATTATTCTATGTCAGGTTTCCTTGTAAAAGCTGGATAAGATTAAAATGAACTTTTACATCTAGACTCTGGCTCCTTTAAATGATTTGGTCTGTTGTTTAGCGAGGTCTGTCCCTATCAAATAAATGAACAGAATGAGAAGTGTTTCCCTCCGCACGTGGAGCCATGCTGCGTAAATTAAGAGACAAAAAAAATGAATTAATAACAGAAGAACGTGACTAGACAGCGACACCTACTGCCCAAAGGTTGAAATCACTGCAACTGGGTCAGCCCCTGCAGTGATCTGTTTATATCATCCACTAAAGACCTGAGGTCAGACCACAGCCACATATCACTGAGGAACTACTGCATTACTGTCAATGTTATCAACACCGTCCCGTTTATTGCTCTTTGTTATCATGTATTTATTGAAATTGGAAGAAAAAAGACTTTAATGCTTTAAATACAGTTGTGAGGACATGAATACAGCACACGCCAATGGATAACTGGTTTAATCATTACAGCTGACATAACAATAGTGTAACTAATGCGATTAAAAAACTGTCTAACCACAGCTTACTTTAAACTTGTAAGAATGACAGGGACGTAATAATATCATTTGTACATCTTGATGTGAAGGCAACACCCACAGCTCTGATTCATCATTCGAGGTGATAATGTGTTCGTGTCAATGACCTATTTTTTAATAAAAGGAACAGATGTTTATGGAGATAATTATTCTTCCATCATCAGTGCACATTATCATTTTGATGTAATGCTGCCGGGCAAGGCAGGTGAAATCCTGACCCAGTTAAATCTACCAGGAACACAATTGAGTCCAGTTTCCTCATTCACACTAACTTCACACTAAACTTTTTAAAGATAATTTTTTAAGGCATTATTCCCTTTTTTGACAGAGTGAAGAGGCAGACAGGAAACATAAGGAGAGAGAGAAGGGGTGTGACGTCCCACTATGGCTAGAACTCAAACATGGATGTTAGATTGTGGCACAGCCACCGGGATGCTCCCCTAAAGTATAATTTGTTTTTCTATCTAATTCCACAGTGGGGCTGAAATAAACAACATAATACAGCCAGAAACTTTCATGGAACCCCAAAATTAAAGGGTCTTAAGATCCCACACATGGTCCATTCATGTGGTTTGTGGTAATTTGATTAATTGCAAATTTATTTTTAAATAAACCGTGTGCTTGTAATATATGTAATCAAATGATAGGGGCCTCAAGGTGCCCTGGGTCAATTTCAGTTTTCTTTATCTTATTTGATTTTGATATTTGAAGGTTTTTTTTTACCTTGGGGCCCCTGAGTAACCTTATTATATATATATTTCTATGAACAAGAGACCACTCCAGGTCTTAAATCATCTACATGGGTGGCAAATATCTCTGTCAGTTTCTTGGATTTGGGGAGAAATGTTATCAGTAGTTTAATGAAGAGAATATTTCTTTAGCACCTATAATAGTATTGTTTTTAAAGATAAGACAAGAAGACGTTGTAAACCCTGAGAGAAATCCTGCTGAAAGCTGTGGGATCACAGTATCAACAATATATAATAGAATAGAACAAAGTCAATAAAACAATGAAGCTAAGTCTAAAGATATATATGTGAATAAAAATGAAAGCAGATATGGTTAATTAATTAAATAAACACTCTAAGTATATACAGAGTTATGCAGAACCAGTGCCGAGTGTTAGATAATGAAATAAATGACAGCTGTCAGTGATGACACAATAACAAATTATACATTTTCTGTTTTTTTTTATCATAAATTGAAAATACATGTATTGTTGTAGGTGTGTGGAAACATACTGTTTATTTATTTGTTAATTTAAGGACGTGAAGCGATCATAAATGAATTAGAAGCATTTAAACACACACACACACACACACACACACACACGCGCACACACACACACACACACACACACACACACACACACGCCTCAAACACAAACACACTGAGTGGCCTCTGCATTCCGTTCTCCTCGTGCTCTGATTGGCTGAGCGGGTGCGTCCGTCATCTTTCCCCAGCCCGAGCTCGCAGCTGATTGGCCGGGGGGACACCTCCGACGGCAGCCCGCGCGCCATTGGCCGAGAAACTAGGTTAGTGGTCCGACGGGCATGACGCTGAAGAGAAACTGGGTCAGCGGCTGCGATTCGTTTATGTCACACTTGTGTGGGTCGTTATCGCAGCTCGCCCGGTGGCTTCCAATGGATAGACGGACCCCGGCGGACCCGCGGTGAGTACACGGTCGACCACCGGCCTGCGGGGGCTCGAACACGCGGCTCCGGGTGTCCGGTGGCGGAGGATCCGCGCTGGTATCGTCGATGTTTTTTTTTTTCCGCGGTCACGTCACTCGTGGACGTTAGCTCGCTGCCCAGCTCCTGACACTTCGTTGAAGCTAGCAGCTGTATGCTAACATTAGGCAACGGGGGCTACGGGCTGGGATGGTTAAAATGAAGGGAAACCGCCCCCCCCACCCCCTCCTCCTCCTCCGCCCCTTGAGGTTTAGCTGTTGTTAGCATGCATTGTGTGTTTGTTGAGGGGGGGGGGGGGGAGCGTGTGCACGGGGTAAGTGCAGGTGTGAATGCGGGTTAAATGTCAACTATCAGTGCCATCGATGCTAGCAGGCTAGCTATGTAAACAGGCCTCGGTGGGCATCTCCAGCACGGGGTTCTTCGACAGCATCCTCCCATGCTAACTTAAAAGCCCAGATCAAAGCCCCCGTGGTTGGCGTTGTGTCTTTGAACGGCCCAGTGGACATGTGGGGGACAGTCGCACTTGAGATGAGAGCTGCCTCGGACACAGCAGCCTCACGAGTGGTTATGAAATATCGTGACACCAGTCGTTGGCGTCGTCAGTGGAAATGTGGCGACTGATCTGCAGTCTCCCGCGATGGTTCCTCCAAAGATGAACACGCGCCACGCTGGTACCGGGCTTTGGTTTCACAGTGGCTGGGTCGGTCTGCAGCAGGGGATCCCTGACATGGAGGAGGGGGGGTTCTTCTGGAGATCTCCAGCAGGATGAGCAATGGTTGCCTTTTAATTCCACTTCTTCCTGTGAGTCATACTCAGAGTTCATGGGATATTTTATTTAAGGATGCAGTGGTTCCCAGTGGATGTTGTGGATCTGTTCGGGACATTAATGTGAAAAATCTGCTCATCTCAATGATATTTTAAATACATGTTGGATTGTTATTTGTTTTGAGTTTTAAGACCTTTTTGCTCCCGGGTGGAGAAATAATAATGTGACAAATTTATTTTAGGATAATTATTGGTAAAGATCAATATTGTTAAATATCCCAATAAATTTCACATCAGTATTTCTTTTTAAGTTTTCAAACGTGTTTTAAATTGTCTTTTTCTTGTTCGCACGGTACATAAGCAGCATTTTGATGGATTGGACATTCTGTAAATGTTGGTCAAAGTGGTTTGGTTTTCATCCCAGTCCATTTGTTTGTTGGTTTGTAAGCAAGATAACGAAAAAAAATTAAACCAACTAGATTTCCAAGAAACTTTGGTGAAAGGATTTGTTTGTGTCTTTAAATTTTGGTCTGGAGACACATCCAGGAAATTTGTTCCACTTTCTTTAACATTGCGAGATTTGTCATTTTTTAAACATTTTTCCATTTTTCCCAGAGAATCATTCACAGATCTCGATGAAAACATCAGGCACATTTGAGGAACTGAAATATTTAAAGTTTGTGATTTCGTGCAGCTTGATGGTTTTGAAGTCGACTGTTTGTGAGCTATTTGGGCGAAAAAGTAAATGGACTAAAACAACAAAAAACGCTGAATGAATAAATAGTCCATGACCGCATTTAAAGTCCTGCTTCTCAATATATTCTGAATTGCATACAAATAAAAGGTATATTACTCATATTCTTTCATTAGTTGTCCTTTAATTTAGAACAAATATTCAGTCAATCATGACAATATAGGGCAGATAGTGTGTTGTGGGCAGAAGCCTCTTAAAATATTTGAGTTTGACTTTTGTTTTGTGGGCTCGACTGTACTTTTGTGGCTCTCATAATGTCCGCAGACACTTTCCGTACTGTTTGACTTCATTCGTGCGTAGGTGTTGAAAGTGTGGTGTTTGAGTCTGTTGTGTGGCGAATATGGATTTCTGCTTCATGACAGGCTTTCAAACCCAAACCACATCATGGCGACAGAAGTAGTCCCCTCTCCGATTGTGTCCTAAGTCGTGTGGTTTGTTCATGTTGCTGTCATGCCTCAAAGCATGTGATTTGACACAACAAGATATACAATAGAGTATGAAATGAAACAGTGTCATATCTTACAACCCCTAGTGTTATCAGTAGTTTAAGTGTTAAGCTTCTCACGACAGCAAGACATCCGCCATGAACTTCAGACTTGGGCTCACAAGGGTTGTTGTTTTTGCTTGTGCACAGGTAACAACCTCCATTCGTGCTTATCAGTGCTGATATGTTGACTGGTGAGCATTTTGTTGTGCTCAGCCTGTCATGGTTTTGATTTGAAACTTGACGAGATGTAGAAACACTGCTCTCATTAGTAGTACGTGGTGTTTTTCTACTCTATCCAACATTAGACTGCGGTTTGATGTTGAGTTATTGTGATTGTTATTTGGATTATATTTAAATGTCTTGTTTATAAGGAGACATGATCAACTACTTCCAGCATGCGTAGGAAATCTCGGCCTTGGCTCTTGCTTTACCTGACTTTTGTGGTGTTGGGCCAGACAAGCAGCTTAGTGTGTGTTGCAAATGCAAATGTGGGCATTGTGACATCCCATAGTAAGTATTGACTAGACTGCTGACAAGGTGTTACAGGAGCTTCAGAGTTTTCTCTTGGGGAGAGGGCCTCCATTTACCTTTAACTTTACAGGACACTAGAGGAAAGAAATATTGAGAAGCATCATATGTCTCCTTTAATGAATTGACTTTCCTCTTGTATCCACCTGTTGCTACCAAATTAGAGACGCAGGTATCTGATCAATAATATAGTGATTGTTCCTTTCTGCGTGTTTTGCTCAGTTAAGTCTGCTGGGATTAAATTAGAGGCACCTGAAGTCTCTCAGACCACCGCTGCTGCCGGACCAGATTTCGTGAGGAACCATTTACTTGCACAATCTTGTAAGGAACAATGGACAGGAAATTGCGTGAGCAGGGTTAAAAGCACAAACTCCAGACTACCCGCAGCATTCCTAAAGTATTTACCATGCGTGAAGGGCAGGATCAGCTCACGGCAGCAAATGGATCCTACTCGTCAACGGAACATTTTTGTGTGACTGCATGATTTGAATAATAATTGCGTAGTTAAAGAGAGCTGTCAGTCAAGCACAGTCTGTCCACAAAGTCTTGAAGACTTGTAATCAGGCAGTGCAACTTGCTTATTGTCAGAGCCCGGTTATAGTTTTCAAGCTGTTAAACTTTTCCTTCACTGTTGCGAACCTGGGCACATACACATGGTCAGAGGTGAACTGTATGTGCAGCCTAGGGAAACCTGAGAATAACATAAACACACACATTCACACATTATGACTCAGAGTCATAACAAGTCTATTCTCTGTAACCCCTACTTGATTAAATGTTTTGTTTGGTCGGTTCAAGTGGTTGCAATAAAAAGGAACAACTCAGCAGCCGAGGTAAAGTTGGTAGAGGAATAGCTACAGGTGCTTTCTTTAGTTTGGATGAGCTGTGATGATGACTGATGACTCGGTCACATGATGCACAAATCTGTAACTGAGATTAAATGTCCTTGGCGATGAAAAATAATAATTAATGTTAATGCATAATGTGGGATGTTCATTTCTAATTTTATTGTGGTAATGCATCTATTATAATAATGATGATAAAGCCACAAAGCACTTGAATCCTGATTTGGATGTGGGTTACCATGGCAACAGCTGAAGCTTCAACCCATTTAGTAGACTTGAATTTTGTTATTATTGCAACCTCATAGTCCGTGCCAGATATAGATGCTGAAAAAGCATCGAGGATTAAATGCGTTACTCACATCTATGCATCATTTAATGACTCATGGCAACATTTCAACACGCGGTATATTTAAACACGGTAAGGGAAACGGGTTTAGGTATTTTAAGCTGCACTGCGGTCCTCCTGGGCACTCAGAAATATCAAAATCATTTTCCGGACATTTTCCACAGCTCATGTCTGAAAACTGCTCATTTGTGTGGGTTTGTTTCACATCTCCGTCTCAGAGTTTGTTCACACTTGACTCTAAAATGTCCTGTGGGTGATCTCATCCCCAGTGGACGGCCCTGAAGTCAAGTTTGAGTTTAGATTCCTCACACACGTCTGCACTGAAGTTTCTAGACAAAAGTACAACGTGAATTGATGACTATAAACAGCTTACGTTAGAGGAACTCTGGCGCCTTGGATGTTACTCGTGAAGTTGCTGATCTCATGCTAAACTCACTCAAAGTGCAACATTAGCATTCATCTTGAGTTCCTGTGTGTCCGACTGTTTGACAAACTTGGTTCCAGTTGTTTGTGGCTGGGCAGGTCGTGCTGGTGGAAACGAGGCTGATGATAGTGGTGACGCAAACAGTAAAATGACCTCTTGCAGTTGGGTGATAATTTTCTTGGTGTTCATTATCATTAGTGACACAGTTGGTCCATTTAAGAGTATTGATAAGTGCAGGTTTGAAGAGACTGAGCCTCTAGAGGCTGCTCAGCAAACGTGTCTGCATCTGGCTAATTTCAAGTTGAAACAATGAGGTGATGAATCACCATGAGCGCAGACGGCAGGGCCGGTATTGTTTCCCCCCGTGTGTGTTTGTGTTTACATGTCATCATAGCAATCGTTGTCCTGGAGACACTGACAGCAGCCGGTCCACCACTGAGGACTGTTAGACTGTTTTAACAGGTAACCATGTAAGATACAATCACAAAACTCTACAGGCGTGTACTTTAGATCAAAATGATGGAGAGGTTTGAAAACTGAAGTGGTGTGACGCTTGAGTTCTGAATGCTCATGTAATAATGTAATAATTACTGAGTCTCCCCATAGGTGGGAAAATTAACATATTTGTATTTTTTCTAGTGCACAATTTAATTTCCTAATTTCACCCAGATAACAATACAAATCGTTTCTCTCGACGACTGTGTTCTTGTCTTTTTAAATGTAGGTTGTAACAGCAGCTGTGACCTCCTTCCATCTTTGTGATTTTATTTTTTCTCTTCTAATATAGTGTCACAGTTTACGTTCATAACAGAGTGAGACACAGCTCTTAAAACTCCATGTTCGATTTAATTGAAAAGTAAAATTTTACAAATCCTTTTTCGGAATAATTGTTGGAACAGTATCAGAGTATCGACAGTGGTGTCGTCACTGTTTCTGTCACTGGTTGAGATGAAAGTGTTTGTGATTGTGGCGCTGATTTGATGCCCGGACGTTCCCTCGCTTCATGGCCAGTTCTGCCGGCTGCTTCCTGACTGTCTGAGTGGGTGTAGAGCGTAGAACAGGGGAACTAAGCTGAATGGCATGCTGACTCACTGACAAAGTAGAAGTAGGTGGTGGATGGAAATTGAGGCTGGCTGGTTTGAGACCATAGAGACTGGCTGACCCACTTTCCACTCCAGCACCAGTTCCTTTCACTGTTCAATCATGACATAGTGGTTTTCCCCCTCCAGCCCAGAGCTTTGTCCCAGTATGAGAGCTCCCTGAGTCTGTCCTGACCTAGTAGTCTGCTGCCTGCTGCTTCAGCACTGCTTCCTGAGCTTTGCATTTTGATGTCACTGCACATTAAACATTCAAAAAAGCCACGACAGTGTTTCCTCTTACTCCTCACAGGAAATGGTCACAGTTTCAAACTGGTTTCTATTCTATCATTTATATTTCCTTTTTATTATTGCATAAATAAGAACGTTAGATTGTTTCCTTGTATTTTATATTTTTCCTGTTTGTTTTTTATATATCTACCTCATAATTCCATAAATTGACATCATTCCACAGATGTGATACTTTTAATATTATTAGAAATTGAATGAACAGATAAAGTGGGGGCAGGGCAGAGTCCCTTCAATCAGTGTGTGGACCGAGTTTAACGTGTCTTCTTCTACGTCCTTGAATAAACTACAGCCGTGTTCTGTAACTGGGTCCAACCGCAGGTCAAAATCCCTGCCAGATCATTTGGATGATTTGATTATTTCCATTGTATCAGACAGACAAGGATTAACTGACCCGCGACTGGTGCAGATCTCCATCATGGCAACAACATTCATAGAATCTCTTCCTGTTTGGCAAAAGTCTTCAAAGCAAAAGGACGACATGTTGTTTCTGCACCGCGGAGAGGAGTTAAAAAAGATTAGAACTTGGGTCTAAATATTGTGTCGGTTGTTTAACAGACATGAAGCAGCTGACATGCAATGATTGATAACACCAGTTCAGTAGATCAATTAAAATTACTATGTGAACAGTAAAATAGTAAATCCAGTTTCATTTTATGGAAAACATTGACTGTCAAATCTTCAGTTCAGATAAACCAGGTAGGATAAACACACATTTTTCGCTCTGCACCATAGGTTGTTTAAAAAAAGCTCCGCACACATTGTCCCGCACACAAACAGTGACAGTTTACTGTAGAAGTGTTAGATGACTCACTAATGGTGAGGAATAATTCTGAAGTAGCTCCATCAACACAGGACGAGAGAACACAACATTACAAACTGCACTAGTTACAGTAAATCAACCAATCGACTTGTACTTCACTAATCCATTAAAATGATGAGACCAGACTCAGATTCACAAAACAAAGATCTCCACAGAAGAGTCCATCTGTCCCATTGTTTGATTAACTCCTTCCTAAACAGTAATTATATAGTTATAGCTTAGCAACCAGGGACAGCAGGTCCGTCCCACGTCCCCAAGTGGTGTGAGTGGGTTTGTAGTGGCAGTAATTTAAACAGGTTAAATAACAAGGAATGACTTCAACACTATCATCATGTCTAATGGCAGCATTAGAGCATTTACAACAAGGTACAGCTCTAATGTTGGAGCTCTCTTGTTGTTGCATGTCGTTCTTTTAATGAAGTTTTGTCATTTGCTCCGTGATTGTTTCATACTTTTTCTGAATTGTTTTGTTTATATGCCATAAGGTTTTTGAAACATCAGATTTGCACCTGACTGACAGTTCTCTCTTCGTCTCTCTGCAGAGGTTGATGGTTTGCACCAGCTGCCTACAGATCAGATCACACTGGAGGAAACTGAATCAAAACTAACAGATCTGAACTGAGCAGACCAGACCGATCCACACGACACCAGGCCCGTCCAGGAGGCCTGTCCCAGTTTCCTATCCAGGTAACTGTTCTTCATATGCAGCCTGTTCTCACGCACATTTAATGGAGGTCAATGAGTCAAAGTTCCTCCTGATCAGATGCATCAGTCTGACTCAAGAGGGAACTGTCACAGAGTTGAATACAGAAAAACACACAGACTCGTATTCTATACTTTTTCTTCTCGCCTCATCTGCCTCTGCATTTCCGTCCTCTGCTGCCAGTTAATACTTGTCTGTTTTACAATAACAAAGCTAGAATATCCTGGATACGGTTGATACCATCTTGTGCTTTTGACATAACTTGAAGTCAGTGTCAGCGTAGTAGTGACCGTGGTGTAGAGCAGGAATATCAAGGTTCACACACACGTGAGCCAGTCTCAGCTGTCCTGATGTTTCATGAGGTTTTTAAAGCATCAAATAAGGAATTTATACCTCGAGTTCCAGTTCAGCGACGTATGAGATCACCACATTCAAAGAGATGGGGGCAGCTGATTGGCTGCAGCTAGAAGCGACGTCTACGTCACATCAGATGCTCAACTTATCTTTGACCATCAACATCTATATGTTCCCTAAATAGCACAAATACATCAGATGTCATGTAGCTGATATGGTCTGACCCGGATCTGGCTGAGAAATGATAATACATGTGACGTACAATAATTCCATACGTGCAGCTTCCTGTTTATTCTGCCCTCACATCTGACCCAGATGTCATGACGACTGCAGCATGTGTCCATGCAACTCTAACTGTGTGTGTGTGTGTGTCTGTTCTTCTTCTTTCTCTGTGTTGTGATTTTTTTTTTTTAAAACATGGTGTTTTTCTGTGTTTGACAGTTGAGGGCTCACGAGTGGATGGAAGGAGATGACTTTAACACAGAGGCAGTGATGAACATCTGTGGTGAGTGTCACTTCATAATGTTTCCAACCAATCATGACCATTATCCTGTTTGTCTTCCTGATTGTTTACATATAGTCAATTATTACAGACGAGAAACTGGAATGAGAAATGTAAGAATGCACATTGACTTTGCTCGACACAAAGCAGGAGAGATATTACTTCATGAAATCAATGATATATAAACATGAATTTGCATAATGTGGTAAAATATTTACATTTGATTACATATATGTTACTGCAGGACATTCCACTACATCATATTTAATGTTAAGACATTAAAACAAACTGTTTCTAGAGCAGCAACAATAACAAAGTCACTAACAATTCAATCATAAAAGACATGAGTCTGTATCCATCTGTCCTTCTGTCTTCCTTTCCTCTGTCCTCCTTCCTCCTGTCCCGTGTCTTCTGTTCTGCATGTGCTCTGTTCTCTACCCATCTGCCCTCTGTACTTCTTGTCCTCCTATCATTTGTCCTCCCACCCTTCTACCTTCCTGTCCTCTTTTCTCTGCTACTGCTGAGTCACTGTCTGCAGTCAGCTCGCTTGTCTCTGACACAATCTAAGTTTACAAGAATACAACATTGTGGGAGACTGTGAATAAAACAGATGAAAAATAAACCACAAACAGGTAGTTTGTCACTGAACCTATTGACCTTTTACTTTTTATTGCTCTGCACAGTGAAGAGTGCAGTTGTTATCTTCACTTCACCTGGTTCACCGTGTGTGTGTGTGGGTGTGTGTGTGTGTGTGCGCTGTGGGCAAGCAGTGCTTCATATTAAAATTATTAATAATTATATTTATCAGACAGAAGCAATTAGTTGTTAAGTAACCTGTGGGACTTTCAGCCAGACGTATTTACTCGATCAGAATGTCCCAGAGCTTCGGAGCTCATATTTCAGAAGCTCTGTCCAAGGTGTGATATGCAGGTTTTTTCTTATCTCCACAGCAGGAGCACAAACATCACTTCTCACCAAATTCTGTTCTGCTTTTGTCTTTGCTCTGCAGATGACCTGATGGCAGACCAAAGGATGGACATCTCGTCTACAATGACTGACTTCATGTCCCCTGGGTCCACCGACCTCATCTCCAGCTCCATCAGCACGCCTGGCATGGACTACACACGCAAGAGGAAGGGCAGCACCACCGACTACCAGTAAGAAGAGCAGAAGAGAAAGACAGGAGTGCAGGGACAGGAGTAAAGGAGGAGTAATGACAATGAGGATGAGACAGTGAAAGGAAAGAAAAGGCAGGGTGGCGAGAAAGAAGGTAGAAAAGAGGAGGAAGAGAATAAGGTGAAAAGACGACAAGGAAAAAATCGAGATAGTTTCAGACTTTTTTGATAAACTCAAACTAATGCAGCGTTTCTGGTCCGACCAATTTTTACAATCTATTTAAATCACTCAAGTTTTATTTTCACGCTCTGTCAAAGTCACAAACACTATAAATCAGTGCTTCTGTTATATATTATAAATAATCACAAGAATCAATGCCTCAATGAAAGAATCTAATTAATATCATCTTTGTTTCTCTGCAGAATTGATGGCTTCTCATTTGAGTAAGTTCAACCAACTTTTATCTGTTAAAGAAAAGTTGATTTAATCTGTATTAATCTCATAATGACTTGAAATTGATTTGTAACCATCAGATGAGAGACTTAAAATACTATTTTGCTGTTTACTGTTTACTGTATTAACCGTACTTACCTACCTCAATTGCTGCTAGTCCCAATTATGTTCTTTTTTTTCACACCCAACTCTTACTGTATATATCTTATTTATTCAATTATTCCACTTTACATATGCACAGACTCTGCACTTTTATTGCTATTTTGCACTCTGGTTAGATGCTAAACTGCATTTCGTTGTCTCAGTACCTGTACTCTGTACAATGACAATAAAGTTGAATCTAATCTAAAAAAAAAAAAAAAGCAAAGCTGCTGAACCCAGTGAACTCTTTTATGAAGCGCTGTGGTTATTGAGATGTGGCCTAAAATTAATATCTCCTGTCTTTTCCTCCATAGTGACATGGACCCAGACAAAGATAAGCTTGGAGGGTAAGAGGTTACCGTGGTTACAGAGCTTTAGTCCTCAGTATGTTTTCATTTGTCGTACATTTGTCCTTTTCTCCTGCGGCTGAAATAAACCAGTGTTCTTTTGAAATCAATTAAACTCGAAGGCTTGGTTCACAAAAAATATGAAAATCTAGTTTTTTTTTAAAAATCTACCTTTTTTATAAGGTAGAAAACATATTTTGTACAAAATAAACTGTCAACTCGAATTCCACCTTAACACTACAGGAAACAACGCTAGTCTGAAAAAACTCAGATTCAGAGAGCCAGCGTTTGTGATGTCAAACACCAAATAAATGAACGCTGTCCACTTGTGTTTGTGGCTCAGAAGCTGGAAACTCCCAGTCACAAAAAGAGGATGGAAGGTGTAGAGTCACATTTAAGCCATTTTATGGACATGAGGGGATTTTTCTCACGATTGATACCAATTCAGGACATTTGGGACCAAGTGCCGGGACATGGAGCAAAAATAATAACGGTGGAGGTTTAGCACAAAAATAAATTCTCTAAATGATCTTATCTGTGAGATCATTCTTTTTTAAATCTCCAAACATCAACACAAACCAACACTTTTCATTATCATATCTGATATTAGATGTCATCCGTGTGCCTGTGGGCTGGTTTTGAATACTCCTCTTTTTTTTTTTTTTTGCATAACAGCATGAATGAGAGCTACTGTGAAGAGGTTTAATGAACCTACGTCACATTTGTATTACATCAGTCATGAGATGGCACAGTCAGATATAACCTCAGAGCTTTACTCATGTTGCATAAGCTTTGATTCTTATGAGACCGATAAATGAGGTTAGTTACAGAACCTGCGAGGTTTGCCGTGGCCCCATTCCCTCCCTCCCTTCCTTCCTCCCTCCCTCCCTTCATCCCTCCCTTCCTCCCTCCCTTCCTTTACTCACCCCAGCCCTTCTGTCACACTGATTTAAACCTCAAACCTTGTGGTTTACTTTTCTCTCTGAAACGTTCCCTCTTTTGGCCATTTCTCTAAAATGTCTTTGTTTGTCTTTCCAGTGATCAACAGGGCCGGATTAAGAATGCCAGGTATAAAAACTCTTTTCCATTCTCACTCTCTCTCTCTCTCTCTCTCTCTCTCTCTCTCTCTGCTAATCTCTCTTACATGAGTTAAATGTCACTCTGTGTTTGGGCACAGAGAGATCTTTGTGTATGTTGATAATAAGAAACTTTATACATTGAAGTGTATAGATCTGAGGATCCCGAGGGACTGTAAGAGCACACTGTACCTAATGGCCAGTGGCAAGCTCTCTTTCTCTTGCATGGAAAGAACGAGTCTGTCTGTAGCCGTCAGTGTTGCCAGGTTTGAGCGCAGGCAGAACAGATGAGTTGGACAGACGGATGTTTTCTTTACGTCCTGAAGGAGAGACTGAACACCAAAAATGGAATTTCATCTTTCACCCTCGAAGAGCAATGTTTTCTTAGCATCGATCTAAAGCTTTGATATCAAGTTAGCTAAGACGATGAGGTGATGGATAATCTGCGGTGCAAAAATGCCGCCTGTTGAAGGACAACTTGCCTGATCTTGCATTCCTGCCTCTGGCTATTATAGGATTCTGTCTCTTAAGGAAAAGGTAAAATCCAACCGAGATGGTTCTCGATATTTAGTTTGAGGCAGGTTTTAAAAGGAGGGAAGTTTGATGAGTTTAGCGTGTTAACGTTCGGTGCTCCTTCCTCCACAGAGAGGCTCACAGCCAGATCGAGAAGCGGCGCAGGGACAAGATGAACAGCTTCATTGACGAGCTGGCGTCGCTGGTGCCCACCTGTAACGCCATGTCCCGCAAGCTTGACAAGCTGACGGTCCTGCGCATGGCTGTCCAGCACATGAAGACACTCAGAGGTCAGGATGATGATGATGATGATGATGATGATGATGATAATAATGATGATGATGGCAGCTTGTTTATCACTTTCAAACTGTGTGAGCTGCAGGTGAAGTCTGATGACCAACATGTCTGAGTGTTTATTGTTGTGTTTCATGTTGTGTAGGTGCAGCCAACCCGTACACAGAGGCCAACTACAAACCTTCCTTCCTGTCGGATGATGAACTCAAACACTTGATACTAAGGGTGAGTGCAGACATCTGACACTGATGATACGGAGTTTGTCTTCTTGTTAACTACAGATGGACAGTTTGACTAATGTTTTCCACCCAGTTCACAATGTTCTCTGTTAGTTTGAAGTGTGGAAAACATAATTAACAGATGAAAATAAATAGCAAATTAAATATTAAAGTGTTGTTGGATCAAATTATTTTGTAATATTGCACCAAAACATCTTTGTATGTAATTAAACAACTACCTTTATTATTTTTCCACGGAGTCCAATGAAAACGAAGTAACAACCGCGTCGTATTAAACATTAGTCCGTGAAAAAATTAAATAAACTGTATTTCTTGGTGTGTTCTGTGTTTTCATGCAGGCTGCTGATGGTTTCTTGTTTGTGGTCGGGTGCGATCGTGGCAAAATTCTCTTTGTTTCTGAATCGGTCTACAAAATCCTCAACTACAGCCAGGTATGCTTCAGAGCACCGAGGACATGGTTAATGTTTCTTGAGCCATCTTCAGTTACTTTTTAAACATTACTGAATTTATGTTCAAAGTTTGTTTTGTCACTGAAACACTCCCTTCCTCGGTTTTCCTCACTCACTCTCGTATATCTCTCTCCCCCTCTGTATCCAGAACGACCTGATAGGTCAGAGCCTGTTCGACTACCTTCACCCCAAGGACATTGCCAAGGTCAAAGAGCAGCTGTCCTCTTCCGACACAGCCCCACGAGAGAGGCTCATTGACGCTAAAAGTAAGCAAACTCACGTCCTCATCTATTCTGTGAAATCTCTTGTCCCCCCCCCCCCCCCCCCCCCCCCCCCCCCACATGGAGTTGACATCTTAATCAGTCGTGTCCTCAGCCGCCAGCGATCTCAAGGTCGTCTGATGACATCAGCAAAATGATTAGTTGTGGGTTTATGCTGGTTTTGTCTGTTAGTCATTTCAAAACCACTTGATTTATGTTCCTCTAAAATATGTGACTTTGAGTTTTGTAATTTGGAAACAGAATTTCGCAAAGAAGAGAGTTCATTAAGCTTCATTCAACTTCTAAAACAGATGCATCATGAAGTTAAACTGATTGTTTTTCACTGTGTTCTGTTTCTTTAGTGTGTCTGGAATAATCAGAAACATTGCAGACAGTAAAACGATGTTGTTATTGAAGCTACCGCACTGGACCAACAAAAGAATGACTAGTGGTTTTGAGGCCTGCTAACTTGTCATCTGTTGTGTGTTTGTGTTGTGTATTTGCAGCTGGTCTACCAGTGAAGACAGACATCACTCCTGGTCCGTCTCGACTCTGTTCTGGAGCCAGACGGTCATTTTTCTGCAGGATGAAGTGCAACAGGCCGTCTGTCAAAGTAGAAGATAAAGACTTTCCCTCCACCTGCTCCAAGAAAAAAGGTGCGTTACTGTCGTTGTCCTAAATGTCACACAAAAAGCTTTCGCTCATCATTCAGACGGGGGGCGGAGCCTGCGTGAAGCATGTCTGAGAGCAGCTTTTCAGTTTCAGCTTTATTGTGAAAAGCCCTGGTTCCCTGGTGTCCCACATCCTTATTAGAAAAAGGAATCACACCTCAGTCAACACGAGCGTCTCCGTTACACAACAGAGGAAGTGGGCCTCGTTAAGTGCTTTGATTTTCTGAACATTTTTATTGCACAAATGTTTATGTAAGACATTTATTGCCTTTATTACATTTGAGGAATTCACACGGGTACATTTCCTTTAGTTAATTGTTATTTTTAAATTAATCCACTGAACAGAAAGATTCTGCAGTGGATGTAAAAAGACCTCGGCACCAAGTCTCTGATTTTCTCTTATATCAACTAGAACAGAACATTCTTCACAATCCAAGGTTTAAGAGCAAGATATTAAATTATTCAGGTTCATTTACACCACATAAGGGAGATGTTACTGGGTGGTGGTTTAATCTCCTTTTAATAAAATATGGATGATGGATGTTTTCCAGGCTAAATGATAATCAACACCGTGCATTTTTAACTAGAAATCCAGAAACCAGTCTGAAACATCCCTTTTCTCTCAGCTTATTTATTTATGTGTGTGTCTGAGGACTCTACTTTCTTTATTGAAACATATATTTAAACAGATCTAAAAGAAATAGTTGATGACAAACACACACACACACACACACACACACACACACACACGCACACACACACACTGCGTCAAACTTCAGAACTGGACTGAGACCGGCTGAAAACGTGTGTGAAAGCAAACACGCAGGATCATGTGGTTTCATCATGAATTTAAAGCTGAGCTGCGGTTGAATGCATCCGCTGGTCATGCATCGTCAGGGAAGTGAACTCATAAGCTGCATTATTATTTATGCAAAAGGTCATTTGGTAACCATGGTAACTTAAATGTGTGTCAGCTCGTGCGGGGGGGGGGGGATTTTCCTGAACCAGTTTGAAGGATCATTCGATGGTGCGTTGTGTTCGAATCCTGAGAGTCAGTGACACAAAGACCCTTCATCATCGTTCACAACATAATGACTGATCTGAGATCTGGACTAATGACAGATTGTCAGATAGAACCTCCCACTCTCTTGAGCTCCTTTCAGACGTCCACTGAAGTCTGAACATTTTCCTGAAACCGAATGAAAGAGCACAAATGTCATAAATGTAGTTTCTGAGTGAGACCACGTGAAAAAAAAAAAAGACTTATTATCCAGAGAATTCATGAGCGAGTCTGAGGGTTGATGATGTTTTGATGAAAAGAGCCGACGATGGTTCAGATGTGCTTCAAACTAAAACACTGGACGTACACACACACACACACACACACACACACACACACACACACACACACACGCTTGTGTACTCAGACTGGGTAAAAACCACAGAACTTGGAAATGTTCCTGTTGTTGTGAATGAGTCTGACCTGGACAGTCTCCTGCTGAGTTCTTTATATGTGAAAGACAAAATGTCCTGACCTAATTTTCCGGACGATGTTCATTTCTGAAAACAGCTGTGACACCACGGAACCGAAATCCACACGTCAGAAGAATTCATGTTCCTGGGTTCACGCCGCTCGGACGTGAACGTGATCAACACAAAGTTTATATGTTTGTGTGTTTGTAGAGAGTGACAGAGGTTAATTATTTATTTATCACGTAGCATTGTTACATAAATCAACCCCTGTTTGATTCAGTCCACTGAACTGTGACACTCTCCCATCACCCCCACAGCGTTTGACGGGACCCCGCTGAGTCGATCCCTTTTTATTCCCCGTCATAACCGTCGGCTCCCTCGTCCCTCTCTCTCTTCACAGCCGACCGCAAGAGCTTCTGCACCATCCACAGCACCGGCTACCTGAAGAGCTGGCCTCCCACCAAGATGGGGCTCGACGAGGACAACGAGCCCGACAACGAGGGCTGCAACCTGAGCTGCCTGGTGGCCATCGGCCGTCTGCACCCCCACATCGTTCCCCAGCCCAGTCTGGCAGACATCAGGGTGAAGCCCACAGAGTACGTCTCCCGGCACGCCATCGACGGCAAATTCGTCTTCGTTGACCAGAGGTGAGACGCAGTAGAGTGTGGGGGGAGGAGGGAGGGGCTCGTTATTCATTTGTGACCTTGTTAGTTGCAAACATAGAAATTTACAAAGGATTTGTTGAAAATTAAATAATTTAAATTCCCTTTGCAGGTTAATGTTGTTAACAGCTAAAATTAAACACAACCTCTGTGTGTGTGTGTGTGTGTGTGTGTGTGTGTGTGTGTCTGTTCCTCCAGAGCCACAGCCATTCTCGCCTACCTGCCCCAGGAGCTGCTGGGAACCTCCTTCTACGAGTATTTCCACCAGGACGACATCGGCCACTTGGCCGAGTGCCACCGACAAGGTGCCTGTCTACAGACAAACAGTGTGACAGACAAACAACTCTGTCAGTGTGTCTGTGTTTGTGTCCTCACCATGTGAACCTCTGTGTGAACAGTGCTGCAGATGAGAGAGAAGATCAACACCAACTGTTACAAATTCAAGATCAAAGACGGCTCCTTCATCACGCTGAGGAGCCGCTGGTTCAGCTTCATGAATCCCTGGACCAAGGAGGTGGAGTACATCGTCTCCACCAACACCGTTGTGTCGTAAGTACCACGAGACACAAAAACACGCACTAAAATCACAAAACCAATTTTGTTTAAGTTCAGTCACTTAGTTTTTTATGTGTCGCATGTTGAGTTTTCCAGTTTATAGTCTGACCCGCTCTCATAAACGCTGTGCTTCTTCAAATTTGGTGCAAAAGTTAATTTGAACTCAAGGATGAACCGATTCGATTTTTAGATGGAAGGTCAAAGTACAGTGACCTCACAATTATCTCTCACACACACACACACACACACATTACTATGATGTGTTTTACAAGTTGGAACGATTGCAGATAAAGATATTAGGGAGTAAAAAGTATTTCCAATAAATATTCACTTTACCAGAAGCTTCATAATAAATAAAAAGAAAACACAAATGTGACTAAATATATCGAACTTTAATTAAAACATAAAAGCACGTGTCACATATTCTGTCAAATAAAAGTTTTCATAACATAATTGCAGTGGATACGTGTTTCAAAGACTCGGCTGATTTTAATCTTGTCTACAACAACCAGTCGGTAATTCTTCTCACATGTTTGTCTGTGAGGTGTCACATTAATCACGTGTGTGGTTTCTCCAGGTGTCCGATGATGGAAGGATCAGACTACCCTCAATCTGCTGCCTCGCCTCAGAGTATGGACAGTCATCTCACCTCAGAGGGTAAATCGCTTCACAAACCTCAGTAAAGAGACAGTTTCTGTGATTTATCGAGAAAACCCTCCGACTGTGACTGTGAGCTGTTCAATCTTCACAATGATGAAATCCCCTCATCCTGATTATTGTGTGATCGACAGGCGGCGGGAGACGGGCGCTGCAGACGGTACCTGGGATCCCAGGTGGCACGAGAGCGGGAGCCGGAAAGATTGGACGCATGATTGCGGAGGAAGTGATGGAAATTCAGAGGTGAGAGGAAATGAGTGAATTCAACTGTTCACTGTGGATCATTGTGATGCACACGGAGACGTTGTGTCGGGATTGATCAGAATCCAGGAGCCACGTGTTCACGCTCGAGTGCGTCGTGCACGACGTTTACAGTTTATCTCATGTCTGCACATTAGGCAGTAGAATCAAGACGACGTAGGACGGAGAGTTCACGCTGCAGGTTTTCAACCGAGACTGATGGTGACTCATGATTGCACCAGTTCAATCTGCTGATGGATGTAGTTTCTACTTATTGTCATGGCAACGCTGACAAACTCCAGCGGGAAGGTTGAAGGCGTGAGATCGTTACAGAAGCCGAACTCAGAGCCTGTGAGTCGGTGCCGGGGGTGAGGACGATCGGAGGTTTTTAGAATCATCACAAACATCTGTCTCTCTCTTGTAGGATCCGAGGCTCCTCCCCCTCCAGCTGTGGCTCCAGCCCTCTAAACATCACCAGCACCCCCCCACCCGACACCTGCTCCCCCGGAGGGAAGAAGGTAAAAACACAAACTGTCTCAAAATCTCCAGTGAAATCGACGTCACATTCAACAAGTGTGAAAACGTTCTGAGGACCACACGTGTGATTATCAGCTGGAAACTAAACTCCTGAACGAAAACTGATAAAAATAGAAATCACAGCTGACAGCTCAGTTGTTGCTCGTTTCATTAATTTGTCTTCATCTCCTGGAGCACGTGACTTCAACCCTCAGGATATTTAGAGCATTGTCTTTATTGTCTATGAATTTCAGTTTGTTGAGGATCATGTGGACGAGCCATGAGACACAGACGTGTTTTTTCCCATGAGTCACCTGTGTCTGATCTTTGTGTTTAAACTGATCAGTTTTCACAGTAAACTGATCCCTGTGTGTGTGTGTGTGTGTGTGTGTGTGTGTGTGTGTGTGTGTGCGTGTGTGTGTCCTCTATAGATTCAGAATGGAGGGACACCCGAGCTGCCGAGCACGGGGATCATTCCCGGACCTGATTCCGTCGGCTACCCGTACTCCAACCAGTCCATCATGAGTGAGTCACACACACGACACTAAGTTTGAATGACAAACTCGTTTTACAAACTTTTTTTTTTAGCTGAGTTTAAAAAAAACTTTCTAATTTCGGTGTAAAAGAAGTTTACCAGAGTTTGGTCTCAAATTGAATTTCTAGTTTCATTAAAACGAACCTGCCGACCTCAAGCACCGGCTCGCTGACCGTTCTCTAACTCGTCCTCCATCCAGGTGACAACTCCCACCTGAGCATAGACATCATGGACGAGCCCGGCTCCAGCAGCCCCAGCAACGACGAGGCGGCCATGGCGGTCATCATGTCCCTGCTGGAGGCGGACGCCGGCCTGGGCGGCCCCGTCGACTTCAGCGACCTGCCCTGGCCTTTGTGAGAAAAGCTGGAAGGGAAGAAGCACCGAGAGCCGCCGGTGGAGAGAGTCGGGTCGGGTCGGACTCCGGCTGCCATGTTTGCTGCGCTCTGCACGCAACTGCATTGCAAAAAAGTTCATCTGCACACATTTTCAATTTCAAGTTTTAGGTTTTTCCTCACAGGAGGAGAGGAGACGGTTTTTAGTGCAGAGGGTTCTGGATGCTCAGATCTCAGCTCGTCCACTTCCTGTCCGTGGACCTGTATCTTCACCGGAGCAGAGAGGTGGATCAGTAGCTCGTAATCCAGACGATGTGTTTAGATGATCGTGTTTGCAGTGGTGGTCGTGTGCAGACGAGGGGGTTCTCTGACATCGCCACGGTTACAGACATTACTCTTTAAAAAAAAAAAACAAACAGTCCAGTTAAAGGAGAGAGAAGTCGCAGGTCTGAGGTGCTAACGTCTCTGCTGATGGACGGATCTGACGCCATCGCCAGGTCACGAGCCGACACCGGGACTCCTGAGACGTTCATGGACATAAACTGAAGTTTGATGTGGGTTTTGGGGGGAGGGGCGGTGGTGTCGGTGCCTCCCACCACGGACCCTCTCGTCGTCTTCATCAACACCTCCAACGTAGGACGCGGTGCACTTCACAGGAAATGGTCATTTTGTCCGCCTGATCATGGGAAACCGTCGCGCTGTCCTCCTCTGGAGTTTCACCCTGAAGACACTCGGAAGGTTTTTATTTCCTAAACTCACACAAGTCTGAGTTCAGTTAAAGAATCAAACAAACCGAGCTGCTGTTTCCTGAACTCGCACGAACGCTAACAACTTTTTCTCCAAACAAATTTAAAGCTGATATTCAGTCGATGTTATTTTCCCGAGTTAAAACAAAAACCATCCGAGTACCTGCAGGACTCCAGCGAGTCTGAAATTATAGAGGACGCTCGGTTCAGGTTTCAAACTTAACTTGATCCAAATAAACCGAGATCAAAGCGTCAGACTTTGACGGAGAACACGTGGTTACGTTAATCTGCCGGCGGCAGCAGCAGCCCGGTGTGTGTGGGTGTGTTTTCACGGCTGTGGCGTCGCACACTCAGTTTCCCTCCGCAGACGTTTCCCAGAGAAATCTTTCCCGCCGCTCCTCACGCTCGGCTTTCTCCGGCTGTTCACGCTCTTCAGCCTGTCGCCTGCACATCTCCGACCACGTGTGAAGCACTTCAGACGCAGTGAAACTGTCCGTCACTAAACTCCGTGGATCCGTTTTCAGATTCGACACAGAGACGCTGTTTTGTCTTTATTTAAAATCTGTCGTGGACGTTCAGATGAAATACCTCCGAGTTTAATTCTACTGCAACAGAGACGACGACGGTTGATCTTGAATTTGGTTTAGCACTTAACTAACCTGCAGATGTTCTGTGGCTGTACGCGTCATTGCAACCTCCCTTGTTAGCAGAAGGGGGCGATGACGCAGACGGGGGCGGTTAAAGATACAGCAGAGAGTGTGTGGGGGGGGGGCGGAGCTACGCGACGTCCTCTGATCTCATTGGCTGGCGGTGAACACGGTCTCGAGGACGTGTTAGTTTTAAAAATGAAAATCCTCGACGCTGCTTCTTTACCTCGCCAGCTCCGCGCCGCTGTCGTCATGCCAACAGAGTGTTCAGAGGAGACGTGTTGAGAGGAGGCTTGATGGCGCCCCCTGCCTGTGTGGAAAGATAATGTGCAATGTTTTTTTGTTTTTTTTTAAAGCAAAAAATACTTAAATTCTAAAACAAATTATTTTAATTCTTTATCAATAAATATAAAAAAACACAACTTGAAATATCAGTCATGATATTTTTAACTGAATACAAAGAAAAACATTAACGACCATAGAATCTCCCACATCATGCTGGAAACTAAATTCTACTGTAACACACACACACACACACACAACCACATATATTTATACTCTTGCATCATGTGTGTGCATATTTATATGCATTTCTATTTAAACGTTCTCGTTGTTCAGGCAGTCGCAGCCTCAGTTTGAGTTTTTTATTTTTCATCTTCACATTTGACTCGTTTTCATTTGATTTTAGGATCAATTCAATATTTGATAATCACCTGACAAGAGTTTACTTTTAGTTTTAAAGCCGTTCTAAAGGTTTTCCCTTGAAAAAAAAAAAAAAGAGTCCAACTAAATAATGAATCAAACATATTTTATTAAATTAAAACAATTGAGCAAATCTTTTTTTTATTGTTAAAGTTCTGTATTTTCTCACAGTTTCTCATCATGAACATTAGTTTCTCTGATTTAAAGAGAGAATTCATCACATCTGATTTTTTTACAGTTTGAAATAAATTGACTTTTTGGATGAGGAGTTTTTGAAATGTACAAAAATTCTGCGTTAACTTGTATTTTAAAATTTTGATCTTTCGGGGAATTCGACTCAAACTGTTAACGTGAGTTTTTATTTATTTATTATTATTATTATTATTTTCTTTCCACACGGGCAGAAAGTTTGAAACCTCTGGTTGGAGCCTCGGTGGCTCCCGTCCCCACACATCTGTACGGACTGTGATCTGTTCGGACTTTGATCTGTTCGGACTGTGATCTGTTCGGACTGTGATCTGTACGGACTTTGATCTGTTCGGACTGTGATCTGTTCGGACTGTGATCTGTACGGACTGTGATCTGTTCGGACTGTGATCTGTACGACAGCTCAGTTAACGCTCACAGTTGGTTTGACACCAGGCCTGTCAACAGTAAACACCCCCCCCCCCCCCTGTATCTGTTCTAGTGGTTTTCTGTTTCAATGTTTTTACGCTACACTACAATACAGTGTTTCCCTTGTTGATATACCCCCCCACCTGACAATAATGTATCAAATCTTTAAATATTATCATGCTAAGAGTATACTTTATGCAAATATATATGAGTATGATGAGTGTATTGTATGTATCAGCAGTGAAATATTTTTAAAATAAAACCGTTTCTGTCATTGTGGACTTCAGTGTTTGTCCTTCGTGCGTCCGCCGCTCGTCTCTGTGGCTCCAGCTCCTCCAGCCAATCACAGCAGCCCGCTGGTGTTTCTATATGAGACGCTGCCACCGAGGGAAACATCTGCACCGCTGCTCGTCCACGATCCCGAACAGAGGCTGGTGAATAACACGCGACATTCAGAGACGTGTGTTCATCACTGACCCAAAACAAATGACTCGAATATTTGTTTTGTTTTATAACGAACCTGACTCATTTATCTTTGGGTTAAAATCATCTTTAAACTTGTTTTTCAGAATAAACGATGCCCAGAAAGATGTAAATATTTATTTTCTGAAAGTTCTGTGTGAGTTAATTTATAGTTTTTTATAATAGTTTGTTGAAATGAATGAATATCAAACCTTATGTAGCGTGTATCGCTGTAGTCTGTGAATAAAAATGGACGTAGACTTTTATCCGGAAAGTGAAACTGATGTAGAGTTTAAGGATTTAAAAAAAATGTAATCTAACATTTTATCATTTGAGGGTTAAGTTTAAATATTTCAAACTTCAGCCACGTGTTAGAAACAACTAAATTAATGGACAAGTACTAAAAAAGTTTTTTCTTTCAAACATGTTTATCAGCTCCAAACAAGAGAATAACAGATATTATAACGAAGTCAAAGTTTCTGTTTCTTGTTCAGTTGTTGGGAAACATTTGAATGTCGTGTTTCTGATTCTATAAAAGGTTGAGAATATTTTTAAAGATATTTTATGACGTTTAAACATCAAACCAACCTTCATGAAAACTAGACCGTCTCCGTAGAGCTCGTACCTCCAACAGTCGGCTTCAGTTCAATCAAGCTTCACTAAATTCCTCGAATGTCCCTGATTCTTTTCATCAAGACCTCGATGAGTGTTTTGTTTTTGAGGCCACAGGCGCCAAAAATCTGTAAATGTCTGAAAGGAAGAAAAACAATAAAAGCCACTAATGAACAAAAATCTATCACCACAGTGTTCCGTGTTCCATATCACAAATAAAACCCAGAATAAAATCTTCAAACATGAGTCAAGATGCAAAAAGTAAAAAAAGAAAACTCCTTCTGCTTCGTGAGGACATTACTAATTAGAGGAGCACAGACTCAACAGTCTCCTTATACAACTTATTTATTTACATATTCTTATTTGGATCATTGCACCAAATTAAACAAACTCGTAAATATCAGATTTTATTCAAGATCCATAAATATTCTGAGAAATCAACGAAAATATTGAATAAAAAACTGAGAAAGAAAAATCCTGGATCTGCAGCAAACGTTAGAGACGCAGCTCAGGCGTAAAATAAGGAAGTGATCAGATCAGAGTTGTTGTGAATTCTCTTTATTAGAAAAACGTTGTGTTTTCTGACATCCTGTGAGCTCACAGCAGAGCTGATGAACCTGTGCAGAGTTTACAGAGCAAAATTAAAAACAACAGTAATATTAAATAAGTGGAAAAAAAAATGGAGTACAACAAAAACTAGGAACCAAATTTAAGAGACAGAGACAAACAACAGACGGAGCGAAACATAAAAAAAATCCTCATCCATTAAAAAAAACTCTTTATAAAGAAATCTCACAGCTGTCGCACACACAAACACACAAACACACACACACACACACACACACTAAATACAGTACTCTGTCTTTGAACGTGAACTGAATGAGACTCTCCTCCGCTCAGAGAAATCGAACTGAATGACGAGAGCAGGCTGCTGATGTGCTTTTATCCGTCCTCGTTCATTCGGACGCTGTGTGTGAGAAAAGGCTGCGACAGAAGGCAAAGTGGTGTTTCGCCACCAGGGAGGAGAGATGAGCGTAAACGTGATGGGGGGGGTGGGGGGGTGGGGTGGTGAAGGAACAACGTTTGTGTTCACGCTGAAAACAACAAGCGATTCAAAGCCGAGAGACGAGGAGTTTGTCGTTTGTGTCGGTGTTTCCTGTTTCTCTCGCTGTGACTCTAAACTTTGTGAAACTGCGTAAACTAAAACACTCGTTGGAGACAGTGTGAACACGGGAGCGGAGGGTCGGGGGAGGTGTGCACCGGTCTCATGCAGAGGGCGACGGTGAGTCGGGGTCCGGCTCGTAGTGGTATGTGGCCTGAGTGTGGCTGTTGCCGTGCTGCTGGTTACCGTGGGCCAGGCTGAGCGCCGCCTGGCTCGGACTGTCCTGAGCCTGTTGGTTCAGGCCCTCGTGCGCCTGCACCAGCTGAGGGGTCGGGTTGTTCTCCGCCCACTGCCCGGGCGCCGGCTGGTGGGGGTCGTTGGCGGGCGGCAGAGTGTCCAGCTCGTCCACCTGCGGCCCCGGAGGGTGCAGCACCACCAGCTGGTCCTGGGGGATGTCTGCGGCGGCCGCGGCCAGGTTGGTGGTGGACTTGGACTTGACGCACTGGAAGTCCACGTGACGGCTCTTCCCCTCCTCCTTCTCCCAGGACATGCGGATGAAGGGACGCTGGACGTAGTTGTAGATGACCTCTGGACGACCTCCGGGACGCCGCTTCACCTTCTCTTTGTAGGTCGGATATCCTGGAGGAGACACGAGACACAGCAACGAGTCAGGAAACGTCGACGGCTTCTTGTCGGAGGTGACGAATAGATCAACGTGTTTTTCTACAGTTAATGAATCAAACTGAGAGAAATCATAAAAATAAACTATTTGTTTAGAACCTTTGATAAAAAGTTTTCACAACAACAATGATAAAATATTCTTTAAATGAGTTTTTTAAGTTTTTAATTAAATCTGGAATCCGAGCAGTAGTTTAATACTTCATAAATACTGTATAATGTATAATACAAATACAATCGTATGTACGAGTGCAGAACAATTCTAAACGTTTGTCTCCACCTTCGATCCCCAGACGGATCTTCTTCAGTCCTCGGTCTTTCAGAACTGATTTGGCCACGTCTCTGTTCTCGATGTATTTGAAGAAGCGATAGAGTTTGGTGCTGTAGATGACTGAGGAGAGAGAGAGAGACGTTCAAAACGTGAACACGGCAGCTCAGCGTTCAAAGATGAATCTGTAGATTTGGAATAAAGACGGTCGACGTGATAGTTTGTAAAATAAACGATTGTTTTCGAGGATCAATAAAAAGTTACTGGTCTTTATTAATGATGTCATCAAAGTGCTTCCAGACTTTCTTTTCTTTAACAGCCTGAAGATGAAACGTGGTCGACATGTTATGAAAGGAAGCATCTTAACCTGCTTCCTGTAACTGGAGCGTGACCTGCATCAGATTATTCAGAGTTATGAGGTCGACCCGCTGCGACCAAACCGGGTCACCCACTTGTTAAACTGTTAAATTAACTGTGACTCAGCATCAGTGACGGCGTCTTACTCTGCGAGTACTCCTCCCCCATCTGAGGAGGGTACTCCTCGTCCCAGTCCACCACGTCGTCGTCTGTCAGCACCACCACGTGACACTCCCTCTCTCCGCTCTGAGCGCTCGCCACCATCAGCGGCAGCACCATCTCCTCCAGGTAGCACTCGAACTGATGACGCGCCCCGTCGTTGGACAGCTCGTGCATCAGGGCGCCTGAGGAGAAACGAGGAGGAGATGAGGAGATGAAGCGAGGAGACGAGGAAAGGAAACGAGGCAGCCCCTGTTTCGTTCTCATGACTGAACACGTCACAAAACCTTGTGAAATTTAATTGAGTCTTGATATTTTACAGCTAAAACAAATTTTTTATAAATAAGAACATTCGATGCTTTTTCTTTCTTTATTTTCTTAATTCTAAAAAAAATTATAATTTTATGCCCAAAATTCAGATTCAGACTTTTGAAGAACCGGTGGAGAAGCTTATCTTCTTTTCTTATCCAGAATAAAATACTGACTCCGTCTATCTGCTAGCTTAGAGCGACGAGACAATCAAATGTGATGGTTTGTTATCGGTATTCATTGTTGGAGCTTTAAGGACGAGATGTTCTGGAGTCGGAGCGTCTATCTTTATGTTTGTTGACACACAGACTGAGACTTCAGGGAGACGCTCCTGTAAACAGTCATTCAACCACTAGAACACGATGTAATGTCTGGTTGTGAACTGGAAACTTTAATTCTAAGTTCTGCTTCTACTGCAGATGATCAACAAGCAGCACTGCGCCGCTCGTGACCTGAATATTACGTCTGCAGAGCTGCTTCGACAAACAGGAACATTTCTAAACTACAAGTTCAAAGTGTTAACGTGGATTTATTTCAATTCAAATTAGAAAACAAAGAAGAAGAAACTCAAGAGTGAAATCCACATTCTGCTCACGTCAGAAGTGTCTGAGACACAAGCTCAACGTTTCACTGCTGATCATGACCTACTTACTCACACACACCTCCAGCAGCAGCAGCCTGTGAGCTGAAGCTCTTCTTCCCACGCACAGACACACAATAACAACACCAACCGGTTTGCACAGCTATTCTTAACCAGGCCTAACCATAACCAACCCACAACTCACATCTGACACCTCAACCAGGAGCTTCTATCTCATTGGCTCAAACGTCCCCACGAGGTCGACTGGTCCTGAGAAGTGTGTGTGATCTTGTGAACACACACACACACACTGATCGTCTTCTTCTATCCTCACTGAGCGTTTACGTTTAAACGATGAGATGTCAACAACATCATCTCAGCTGATGTCGGAGTTAAAGAGAAGCTGCCGTGGCAACGCTCAAATATTCGGTGAACGAGATCTTCTCCTAACGTCGATTTAAAACAACGTGTGTCACTCACCAAACTAAGTGCACGAGCAGAACTACCTGAGTCTGCAGCTCGCTGAACGCTCGGCCGAACGAGCAGCTTCATACTCACTGAGGTCTCTGCACTTGATGGTGCTGTAGTTGAAGGAAATGCAGAGGTAGTCACATGCCTCCCGCAGCTCAGGAATGGAAACTCCATCAGGACAGCGGATTATCCCTGACTTGTAGTAATCCTGCCATTTTCAGCAGCAGCAGCAGCAGAGAGAGAGAGCAGAGACACACACACACACACACAGAGTGAATGAACAAGTGGGCCGAGTTGTTCACATGCACACACGAGCATGGGAGAGAAAACAAGACGCCATTATTGATGCTCACACAGGCGGCAGAGAGAGAGACAGAGAGAGAGAGAGAGAGAGAGAGAGAGAGAGAGAGAGAGAGAGATGAGGAGGAGGATGGGGAGGGATGAAGAAGTGTTGACAGCAACGTCACAGGAAAAAGAGAAAAAGAGAGAGAGAAAGAGAGAGAGCCCTCCCTGCTCCACTATTCATTCCCGCTCGCTCTGTGCAGCCTGAGTCACATGACTCAAACACCACACACTGTGATGGAGATGTGGGGGGAGGAGGAGGAGGAGGAGAAGCTCACTCACTCACTTCCTGGTCTCTGGGGTTTTGTTTAATCCCAGAGGACGAACACACTGATGCAAACATCCATTACAGCTCAAACCACGACCCAGTAATTATTAGATAGGTTCAGTTTGCAGGATTACACAAACACTACTGGACGGATCAGCAGGAAACTCAGTGGAAGGACGAGACATCGATCAAGGAAGAACTCAAACAGAAAACCTTTGGTTCAGATCCAGATCATCGAGTGGATCCAGGAAAAATTAAACTGATGTTTGTAAAAATCCAGATCTTGTGGATTTAAATGTGGTTTCAAAAGGAAAGTGTTGGGCCTCAGTGAAGGAACGAGCTCCTCCAGTAAGTTACGTCCTCACAAAGAGCAGAGACAGAAGGATTTAAAGAATCTGTTCTCCTCCGAGGCCCAACGGTCCCAGGTTTCTTTTTTTCATGGAGATCCGTGAATTATTCTCTAAGAAACCAGAGAAAATGATGAAAAATGTCGTGTCTCATTAAAACATCCCGCAGTGTTAGAGAAGTGAAAACATTCCTGGATCTGAACCAGAACTTAATGAGTTGGTCTCTGATCAGAACCACATCCTTCCTCCAACACCTGCGGAAATCCATTCAGTAGTTTTTGCATAATCGTGTTAAAAAACAATCTCTGCTCCTTTGTTGAAGGTAATAATATCACAAAGAACACTGTGAACAAGAGAATTTAAGTTTTTTTAGAAGACATTAGAATGGAAAAATCTGAGATCTAAATACTTTCTGATTTGATTTTCTCTGTCAGCAAAAGCGGTAGAGGGTTGACTGAAAGATATCCAAATGTAAGGAGAGGTGGGCAGCAGGAGAATTAGAAAGTGAGGAAACTATTTCAGTTTGAGGGGGTTTGAACTCAGAGACGTTCCAGAGAGAAGAAGGACTAAACGTGATCAAGTAAAAGATGCTGAGAACATAAAAAGATAGAAATACAGTGATACAGAGAGAAGTGTACACAGGAAGTGAAACCAGAGATGCTTGCTCACCAGAATGGCTCTGAACACGGTGGAACTGATGCCGTCGGCCACCTCAAACTCTCCCTTTTCATTGGGCCGTGTGAAATTGTTGTCCCGCCCAGAACCAAACATCCTGCGAACAAACAGAAACAGGTGTTTGTGTGACCGAAGAGCAGATCGGTGATCGTCAATCTGTTGGTTCTGTGTTGTACCAGACGCTGACGCTTCTTCACTCAGGTTAGAAAACTGTTGATGTGAGTGAAAGTAGGTAAAAGGATGTAACCACATATTTATGATTTCTAACATGGGGACGGATGAAAACTGGAAAAATACAAATATCTCAGGATGAACGAGGATCCGTACACATAGAAGACGTAAACAAAAACATTCATACGTCATTACTTCCTGCTGCTCTACCCAGGCTCCACCTCTTTATATATCAGGAATTCTGGGTAGTGAAAACAAATGAAAAATTACCAACTCAAAGGTTAGAGATGTTTTATTATGTTATGAAAAACTAAAATCAGTTCAGCGTTCAAACAATTATTAGTTTAAAGTGGGAAAATCCCATATCCAAGTTGTTTGTGTCTCATCTTTTGAATTCATGACATAAACAATCTGAAGTGCTCCTGAGTACTGTGATAGAAGAATTAAACACAGTATTATTATATTTCTACTGTTATGTTTAAGTTGTATTTTATTATGTATATAATATTTATTTTTATCAGCTGTACTGATGTATTTTCTTTACGGGTTTCCTTAGTTGTGATGTCTGAAGTTTTTAAGGTATTCAAGGGTAAAAGAAGTATTTAAAAAAATAAAATCAATAAATAAAATGTGGACAACCGGGACGATGTGTGAGAGGCTGTATAAACACTGGTCGGTTTGTTTGCTGTGTTTTTTCTCACCTGCCCAGCATGGTGTTGGGTTGAGCTGTGAAAATGGCCGGATCCACCACAAATCTTGTGTTGTCCACGATCAGCGTCACTCGTTCTCCCAGCCTCAGTCCACCGCGATGCCCCTCTTTACTGCTGAGGTCATACACGTAGATCATATCGCCCAGGGACTTGGAGTGGTGGTCGACTCCGGGGAGGCCCAGCGGCCGAGGTATTTGTCCTCCGATCAGAGTTCCTCCGATGTGGGAATAGGGAAGAGAAACCCTGGGAGGGCGTGGACTGGAGGATCTGGAGGAGGAGCCTCCATCGCCACGTTCTCGGTCTGAGGGGAGAGAGGAGGATGTGTGAAGATCGATAGAGGAAACTTCTATGTGTACTGTGTACTATGTACTATGTGTACTAGACAGAGGAGTTGGGAGTTAATGTCTGTACCATACACTCCTTTTGTACAAAAATGAAGCTACACCGTGCTGAATACAGGTGCTGCCATTTTGTGCTCTTCACATACTTTGGAGCCAAAGAAGTGATCATACAGGATTTCGTCCTTTCGTAAGTCAGAGTCAATCATGACCTTTCACCCCATTTCATATCATCAAAAAACTCATTAAAACCAAACTGATCAGAAACCATCTTTGACAAACTTTCATTCAATGACTACTTTGACTTACTTTGATTAGTTTGATTCATGTCCCTTCTGTCAACATGGAAGACGCAGGGTTTATGACCTATACTGCAGTCCAGTTCTACACTTTGTGTATTTTAGGAAAATCCTGCAACATCATCTACCTTTAAGAGATGGAGACAGTAACAGTAGAACAACTTTTGGACTACAATAATAAAACCCTCTTTCTTCTCTCACCGTGCTGCCGTGTGGGAGAAGTGACGTTCCTGATGCAAGGCGTCAGCTGGCTCTCTCCTCTCTCGTGGGACGAGTCACGTGAGCGGTCGCTGGAGCGTCGTCGTTGTTCCTGATAATGTTCCGCTCCTCCTCTTTCTCTCGCTCCGCCGGCAGCACCGCTGCTGGAGCTGGACCCGTACAGACTCATGGTGCTAACCTGCCGTCGCTGCCGCTGGTTCCAGTCCAACACTGATGAACCACGCTGCTGGTCACTGATGGAGATAAGAACACACACGAACACACACAGTGAATAAGCGAGTCTAATTTCTCAGACCACATAACTTTCATAATAAATATTTTTTGGTAAATTCAATCATGACGTGTTTTTTCTTTTTGTGGGCAAAAGAAAATAATTCGTCAGGAGTGTTGGAACATGGGCTCTGTAATTTTATGGAGCAAATACTGATCCTGAGTAAGACGTTTCCAACACCGATATATATCAGCTGATAAATATATTTGGAAAATGAATTGATTCCCAAGATGACATGATCTCAATCATGACAAAGAAATGTAATTGTGACTTGAAACGTTCCAGTTTAATCACAAATAACTATGAATGAAAAGAAAATATAAAATACTACTAATTATACTGAACTTGAATTCAGAAAATAAACACTAACACAAAAGTGTCTGTGAAAGACGGTTTTTTTCATAGAGTTGGTGGTTTCTAACCCAACCCTAACCCTAATCACAACCCTAACCCTAATCACAACCCTGGCTGCAACCCTAACCCTAATCACAACCCTAACCCTAATTTCAACCCTAAAAATATTCAACATAAGGTGAATAAGTCTGCGCTGCTTGCTCGAAACGTGCTGAAATTCGGTGTGGTTGCGTAGCATGCCACCCTTTATTAATCATGAAATGCACAAGTCTCTAGGGCTTTCAGAAAAAAAGTTATTCAAAAATATCTTGTACTTTTTTTTATAGATTTGGTGGTTTCACCATTTCCGAAGGTCGTAGAAGCTCGGGGATGGTCCCAATGGATCGGGCATAGCCACATTAGTGGAGATGGAACCAACTTCCAAGTCTCTATGACCTTCAGAAAAAAGGTTATTGAAGAATATCTTGATCTCCAATGGGTATTCATTCCTAACCCTAACCCTAATAGCAACCCTAACCCTAACCCTAATCACAACCCTAACCCTAACCCTAATTGCAACCCTAACCCATATTAAGGATTAATTGGAATAACTCTGCGCTGCTTGCTCGAAATGTGCTGAAATTCGGTGTGGTTGCGTGGCAGGCCACCCTTTATTAATCATGAAATGCACAAGTCTCTAGGGCTTTCAGAAAAAAAGTTATTCAAAAATATCTTGTACTTTTTTTTATAGATTTGGTGGTTTCACCATTTCCGAAGGTCGTAGAAGCTCGGGGATGGTCCCAATGGATCGGGCATAGCCACATTAGTGGAGATGGAACCAACTTCCAAGTCTCTATGACCTTCAGAAAAAAAGTTATTGAACAATATCTTGAACTCCTATAGGTTTTCATCCCTAACCCTAACCCTAATCACAACCAAAAAATCCAACACTAATCACAACCCTAACCCTACCCCTTCCAAAGGTCGTAGAAGCTCGGGGGTGGTACCAATGGATCGGGCATAGCCACATTAGTGGAGATGGAACCAACTTCCAAGTCTCTATGACCTACAGAAAAAAGGTTATTGAAGAATATCTTGATCTCCAATGGGTATTCATTCCTAACCCTAACCCTAATCACAACCCTAACCCTAACCCTAATTGCAACCCTAACCCATATTAAGGATTAATTAGAATAACTCTGCGCTGCTTGCTCAAAATGTGCTGAAATTCGATGTGGTTGCGTGGCAGGCCACCCTTTATTAATCATGAAATGCACAAGTCTCTAGGGCTTTCAGAAAAAAAGTTATTCAAAAATATCTTGTACTTTTTTTTATAGATTTGGTAGTTTCACCATTTCCGAAGGTCGTAGAAGCTCGGGGATGGTCCCAATGGATCGGGCATAGCCACATTAGTGGAGATGGAACCAACTTCCAAGTCTCTATGACCTTCAGAAAAAAAGTTATTGAACAATATCTTGAACTCCTATAGGTTTTCATCCCTAACCCTAACCCTAATCACAACCAAAAAATCCAACACTAATCACAACCCTAACCCTACCCCTTCCAAAGGTCGTAGAAGCTCGGGGGTGGTACCAATGGATCGGGCATAGCCACATTAGTGGAGATGGAACCAACTTCCAAGTCTCTATGACCTTCAGAAAAAAAGTTATTGAACAATATCTTGAACTCCTATAGGTTTTCATCCCTAACCCTAACCCTAATCACAACCAAAAAATCCAACACTAATCACAACCCTAACCCTACCCCTTCCAAAGGTCGTAGAAGCTCGGGGGTGGTACCAATGGATCGGGCATAGCCACATTAGTGGAGATGGAACCAACTTCCAAGTCTCTATGACCTACAGAAAAAAAGTTATTGAAGAATATCTTGATCTCCAATGGGTATTCATTCCTAACCCTAACCCTAATAGCAACCCTAACCCTAACCCTAATCACAACCCTAACCCTAACCCTAATTGCAACCCTAACCCATATTAAGGATTAATTGGAATAACTCTGCGCTGCTTGCTCGAAACGTGCTGAAATTCGGTGTGGTTGCGTGGCAGGCCACCCTTTATTAATCATGAAATGCACAAGTCTCTAGGGCTTTCAGAAAAAAAGTTATTCAAAAATATCTTGTACTTTTTTTTATAGATTTGGTGGTTTCACCATTTCCGAAGGTCGTAGAAGCTCGGGGATGGTCCCAATGGATCGGGCATAGCCACATTAGTGGAGATGGAACCAACTTCCAAGTCTCTATGACCTTCAGAAAAAAAGTTATTGAACAATATCTTGAACTCCTATAGGTTTTCATCCCTAACCCTAACCCTAATCACAACCAAAAAATCCAACACTAATCACAACCCTAACCCTACCCCTTCCAAAGGTCGTAGAAGCTCGGGGGTGGTACCAATGGATCGGGCATAGCCACATTAGTGGAGATGGAAGCAACTTCCAAGTCTCTATGACCTACAGAAAAAAAGTTATTGAAGAATATCTTGATCTCCAATGGGTATTCATTCCTAACCCTAACCCTAATAGCAACCCTAACCCTAACCCTAATCACAACCCTAACCCTAACCCTAATTGCAACCCTAACCCATATTAAGGATTAATTGGAATAACTCTGCGCTGCTTGCTCAAAATGTGCTGAAATTCGGTGTGGTTGCGTGGCAGCCCACCCTTTATTAATCATGAAATGCACAAGTCTCTAGGGCTTTCAGAAAAAAAGTTATTCAAAAATATCTTGTACTTTTTTTTATAGATTTGGTGGTTTCACCATTTCCGAAGGTCGTAGAAGCTCGGGGATGGTCCCAATGGATCGGGCATAGCCACATTAGTGGAGATGGAACCAACTTCCAAGTCTCTATGACCTTCAGAAAAAAAGTTATTGAACAATATCTTGAACTCCTATAGGTTTTCATCCCTAACCCTAACCCTAATCACAACCAAAAAATCCAACACTAATCACAACCCTAACCCTACCCCTTCCAAAGGTCGTAGAAGCTCGGGGGTGGTACCAATGGATCGGGCATAGCCACATTAGTGGAGATGGAACCAACTTCCAAGTCTCTATGACCTACAGAAAAAAGGTTATTGAAGAATATCTTGATCTCCAATGGGTATTCATTCCTAACCCTAACCCTAATAGCAACCCTAACCCTAACCCTAATCACAACCCTAACCCTAACCCTAATTGCAACCCTAACCCATATTAAGGATTAATTAGAATAACTCTGCGCTGCTTGCTCAAAATGTGCTGAAATTCGGTGTGGTTGCGTGGCAGGCCACCCTTTATTAATCATGAAATGCACAAGTCTCTAGGGCTTTCAGAAAAAAAGTTATTCAAAAATATCTTGTACTTTTTTTTATAGATTTGGTGGTTTCACCATTTCCGAAGGTCGTAGAAGCTCGGGGATGGTCCCAATGGATCGGGCATAGCCACATTAGTGGAGATGGAACCAACTTCCAAGTCTCTATGACCTTCAGAAAAAAAGTTATTGAACAATATCTTGAACTCCTATAGGTTTTCATCCCTAACCCTAACCCTAATCACAACCAAAAAATCCAACACTAATCACAACCCTAACCCTACCCCTTCCAAAGGTCGTAGAAGCTCGGGGGTGGTACCAATGGATCGGGCATAGCCACATTAGTGGAGATGGAACCAACTTCCAAGTCTCTATGACCTACAGAAAAAAAGTTATTGAAGAATATCTTGATCTCCAATGGGTATTCATTCCTAACCCTAACCCTAATCACAACCCTAACCCTAACCCTAATTGCAACCCTAACCCATATTAAGGATTAATTGGAATAACTCTGCGCTGCTTGCTCAAAATGTGCTGAAATTCGGTGTGGTTGCGTGGCAGCCCACCCTTTATTAATCATGAAATGCACAAGTCTCTAGGGCTTTCAGAAAAAAAGTTATTCAAAAATATCTTGTACTTTTTTTTATAGATTTGGTGGTTTCACCATTTCCGAAGGTCGTAGAAGCTCGGGGATGGTCCCAATGGATCGGGCATAGCCACATTAGTGGAGATGGAACCAACTTCCAAGTCTCTATGACCTTCAGAAAAAAAGTTATTGAACAATATCTTGAACTCCTATAGGTTTTCATCCCTAACCCTAACCCTAATCACAACCAAAAAATCCAACACTAATCACAACCCTAACCCTACCCCTTCCAAAGGTCGTAGAAGCTCGGGGGTGGTACCAATGGATCGGGCATAGCCACATTAGTGGAGATGGAACCAACTTCCAAGTCTCTATGACCTACAGAAAAAAAGTTATTGAAGAATATCTTGATCTCCAATGGGTATTCATTCCTAACCCTAACCCTAATCGCAACCCTAACCCTAACCCTAATCACAACCCTAACCCTAACCCTAATTGCAACCCTAACCCATATTAAGGATTAATTGGAATAACTCTGCGCTGCTTGCTCGAAACGTGCTGAAATTCGGTGTGGTTGCGTGGCAGGCCACCCTTTATTAATCATGAAATGCACAAGTCTCTAGGGCTTTCAGAAAAAAAGTTATTCAAAAATATCTTGTACTTTTTTTTATAGATTTGGTGGTTTCACCATTTCCGAAGGTCGTAGAAGCTCGGGGATGGTCCCAATGGATCGGGCATAGCCACATTAGTGGAGATGGAACCAACTTCCAAGTCTCTATGACCTTCAGAAAAAAAGTTATTGAACAATATGTTGAACTCCTATAGGTTTTCATCCCTAACCCTAACCCTAATCACAACCAAAAAATCCAACACTAATCACAACCCTAACCCTACCCCTTCCAAAGGTCGTAGAAGCTCGGGGGTGGTACCAATGGATCGGGCATAGCCACATTAGTGGAGATGGAACCAACTTCCAAGTCTCTATGACCTACAGAAAAAAAGTTATTGAAGAATATCTTGATCTCCAATGGGTATTCATTCCTAACCCTAACCCTAATCACAATCCTAACCCTAACCCTAATTGCAACCCTAACCCATATTAAGGATTAATTGGAATAACTCTGCACTGCTTGCTCGAAATGTGCTGAAATTCGGTGTGGTTGCGTGGCAGGCCACCCTTTATTAATCATGAAATGCACAAGTCTCTAGGGCTTTCAGAAAAAAAGTTATTCAAAAATATCTTGTACTTTTTTTTATAGATTTGGTGGTTTCACCATTTCCGAAGGTCATAGAAGCCCGGGGATGGTCCCAATGGATCGGGCATAGCCACATTAGAAGAGATGGAACCAACTTCCAAGTCTCTATGACCTTCAGAAAAAAAGTTATTGAACAATATCTTGAACTCCTATAGGTTTTCATCCCTAACCCTAACCCTAATCACAACCAAAAAATCCAACACTAATCACAACCCTAACCCTACCCCTTCCAAAGGTCGTAGAAGCTCGGGGGTGGTACCAATGGATCGGGCATAGCCACATTAGTGGAGATGGAACCAACTTCCAAGTCTCTATGACCTACAGAAAAAAAGTTATTGAAGAATATCTTGATCTCCAATGGGTATTCATTCCTAACCCTAACCCTAATCACAACCCTAACCCTAACCCTAATTGCAACCCTAACCCATATTAAGGATTAATTGGAATAACTCTGCGCTGCTTGCTCAAAATGTGCTGAAATTCGGTGTGGTTGCGTGGCAGCCCACCCTTTATTAATCATGAAATGCACAAGTCTCTAGGGCTTTCAGAAAAAAAGTTATTCAAAAATATCTTGTACTTTTTTTTATAGATTTGGTGGTTTCACCATTTCCGAAGGTCGTAGAAGCTCGGGGATGGTCCCAATGGATCGGGCATAGCCACATTAGTGGAGATGGAACCAACTTCCAAGTCTCTATGACCTTCAGAAAAAAAGTTATTGAACAATATCTTGAACTCCTATAGGTTTTCATCCCTAACCCTAACCCTAATCACAACCAAAAAATCCAACACTAATCACAACCCTAACCCTACCCCTTCCAAAGGTCGTAGAAGCTCGGGGGTGGTACCAATGGATCGGGCATAGCCACATTAGTGGAGATGGAACCAACTTCCAAGTCTCTATGACCTACAGAAAAAAGGTTATTGAAGAATATCTTGATCTCCAATGGGTATTCATTCCTAACCCTAACCCTAATAGCAACCCTAACCCTAACCCTAATCACAACCCTAACCCTAACCCTAATTGCAACCCTAACCCATATTAAGGATTAATTAGAATAACTCTGCGCTGCTTGCTCAAAATGTGCTGAAATTCGGTGTGGTTGCGTGGCAGGCCACCCTTTATTAATCATGAAATGCACAAGTCTCTAGGGCTTTCAGAAAAAAAGTTATTCAAAAATATCTTGTACTTTTTTTTATAGATTTGGTGGTTTCACCATTTCCGAAGGTCGTAGAAGCTCGGGGATGGTCCCAATGGATCGGGCATAGCCACATTAGTGGAGATGGAACCAACTTCCAAGTCTCTATGACCTTCAGAAAAAAAGTTATTGAACAATATCTTGAACTCCTATAGGTTTTCATCCCTAACCCTAACCCTAATCACAACCAAAAAATCCAACACTAATCACAACCCTAACCCTACCCCTTCCAAAGGTCGTAGAAGCTCGGGGGTGGTACCAATGGATCGGGCATAGCCACATTAGTGGAGATGGAACCAACTTCCAAGTCTCTATGACCTACAGAAAAAAAGTTATTGAAGAATATCTTGATCTCCAATGGGTATTCATTCCTAACCCTAACCCTAATCGCAACCCTAACCCTAACCCTAATCACAACCCTAACCCTAACCCTAATTGCAACCCTAACCCATATTAAGGATTAATTGGAATAACTCTGCGCTGCTTGCTCGAAACGTGCTGAAATTCGGTGTGGTTGCGTGGCAGGCCACCCTTTATTAATCATGAAATGCACAAGTCTCTAGGGCTTTCAGAAAAAAAGTTATTCAAAAATATCTTGTACTTTTTTTTATAGATTTGGTGGTTTCACCATTTCCGAAGGTCGTAGAAGCTCGGGGATGGTCCCAATGGATCGGGCATAGCCACATTAGTGGAGATGGAACCAACTTCCAAGTCTCTATGACCTTCAGAAAAAAAGTTATTGAACAATATCTTGAACTCCTATAGGTTTTCATCCCTAACCCTAACCCTAATCACAACCAAAAAATCCAACACTAATCACAACCCTAACCCTACCCCTTCCAAAGGTCGTAGAAGCTCGGGGGTGGTACCAATGGATCGGGCATAGCCACATTAGTGGAGATGGAACCAACTTCCAAGTCTCTATGACCTACAGAAAAAAAGTTATTGAAGAATATCTTGATCTCCAATGGGTATTCATTCCTAACCCTAACCCTAATCACAATCCTAACCCTAACCCTAATTGCAACCCTAACCCATATTAAGGATTAATTGGAATAACTCTGCACTGCTTGCTCGAAATGTGCTGAAATTCGGTGTGGTTGCGTGGCAGGCCACCCTTTATTAATCATGAAATGCACAAGTCTCTAGGGCTTTCAGAAAAAAAGTTATTCAAAAATATCTTGTACTTTTTTTTATAGATTTGGTGGTTTCACCATTTCCGAAGGTCATAGAAGCCCGGGGATGGTCCCAATGGATCGGGCATAGCCACATTAGTAGAGATGGAACCAACTTCCAAGTCTCTATGACCTTCAGAAAAAAAGTTATTGAACAATATCTTGAACTCCTATAGGTTTTCATCCCTAACCCTAACCCTAATCACAACCAAAAAATCCAACACTAATCACAACCCTAACCCTACCCCTTCCAAAGGTCGTAGAAGCTCGGGGGTGGTACCAATGGATCGGGCATAGCCACATTAGTGGAGATGGAACCAACTTCCAAGTCTCTATGACCTACAGAAAAAAAGTTATTGAAGAATATCTTGATCTCCAATGGGTATTCATTCCTAACCCTAACCCTAATCACAACCCTAACCCTAACCCTAATCACAACCGTAACCCTAACCCTAATTGCAACCCTAACCCATATTAAGGATTAATTGGAATAACTCTGCGCTGCTTGCTCGAAACGTGCTGAAATTCGGTGTGGTTGCGTGGCAGGCCACCCTTTATTAATCATGAAATGCACAAGTCTCTAGGGCTTTCAGAAAAAAAGTTATTCAAAAATATCTTGTACTTTTTTTTATAGATTTGGTGGTTTCACCATTTCCGAAGGTCGTAGAAGCTCGGGGATGGTCCCAATGGATCGGGCATAGCCACATTAGTGGAGATGGAACCAACTTCCAAGTCTCTATGACCTTCAGAAAAAAAGTTATTGAACAATATCTTGAACTCCTATAGGTTTTCATCCCTAACCCTAACCCTAATCACAACCAAAAAATCCAACACTAATCACAACCCTAACCCTACCCCTTCCAAAGGTCGTAGAAGCTCGGGGGTGGTACCAATGGATCGGGCATAGCCACATTAGTGGAGATGGAACCAACTTCCAAGTCTCTATGACCTACAGAAAAAAGGTTATTGAAGAATATCTTGATCTCCAATGGGTATTCATTCCTAACCCTAACCCTAATAGCAACCCTAACCCTAACCCTAATCACAACCCTAACCCTAACCCTAATTGCAACCCTAACCCATATTAAGGATTAATTAGAATAACTCTGCGCTGCTTGCTCAAAATGTGCTGAAATTCGGTGTGGTTGCGTGGCAGGCCACCCTTTATTAATCATGAAATGCACAAGTCTCTAGGGCTTTCAGAAAAAAAGTTATTCAAAAATATCTTGTACTTTTTTTTATAGATTTGGTGGTTTCACCATTTCCGAAGGTCGTAGAAGCTCGGGGATGGTCCCAATGGATCGGGCATAGCCACATTAGTGGAGATGGAACCAACTTCCAAGTCTCTATGACCTTCAGAAAAAAAGTTATTGAACAATATCTTGAACTCCTATAGGTTTTCATCCCTAACCCTAACCCTAATCACAACCAAAAAATCCAACACTAATCACAACCCTAACCCTACCCCTTCCAAAGGTCGTAGAAGCTCGGGGGTGGTACCAATGGATCGGGCATAGCCACATTAGTGGAGATGGAACCAACTTCCAAGTCTCTATGACCTACAGAAAAAAAGTTATTGAAGAATATCTTGATCTCCAATGGGTATTCATTCCTAACCCTAACCCTAATCACAATCCTAACCCTAACCCTAATTGCAACCCTAACCCATATTAAGGATTAATTGGAATAACTCTGCGCTGCTTGCTCGAAACGTGCTGAAATTCGGTGTGGTTGCGTGGCAGGCCACCCTTTATTAATCATGAAATGCACAAGTCTCTAGGGCTTTCAGAAAAAAAGTTATTCAAAAATATCTTGTACTTTTTTTTATAGATTTGGTGGTTTCACCATTTCCGAAGGTCGTAGAAGCTCGGGGATGGTCCCAATGGATCGGGCATAGCCACATTAGTGGAGATGGAACCAACTTCCAAGTCTCTATGACCTTCAGAAAAAAAGTTATTGAACAATATCTTGAACTCCTATAGGTTTTCATCCCTAACCCTAACCCTAATCACAACCAAAAAATCCAACACTAATCACAACCCTAACCCTACCCCTTCCAAAGGTCGTAGAAGCTCGGGGGTGGTACCAATGGATCGGGCATAGCCACATTAGTGGAGATGGAACCAACTTCCAAGTCTCTATGACCTACAGAAAAAAAGTTATTGAAGAATATCTTGATCTCCAATGGGTATTCATTCCTAACCCTAACCCTAATAGCAACCCTAACCCTAACCCTAATTGCAACCCTAACCCATATTAAGGATTAATTGGAATAACTCTGCGCTGCTTGCTCGAAACGTGCTGAAATTCGGTGTGGTTGCGTGGCAGGCCACCCTTTATTAATCATGAAATGCACAAGTCTCTAGGGCTTTCAGAAAAAAAGTTATTCAAAAATATCTTGTACTTTTTTTAATAGATTTGGTGGTTTCACCATTTCCGAAGGTCGTAGAAGCTCGGGGATGGTCCCAATGGATCGGGCATAGCCACATTAGTGGAGATGGAACCAACTTCCAAGTCTCTATGACCTTCAGAAAAAAAGTTATTGAACAATATCTTGAACTCCTATAGGTTTTCATCCCTAACCCTAACCCTAATCACAACCAAAAAATCCAACACTAATCACAACCCTAACCCTACCCCTTCCAAAGGTCGTAGAAGCTCGGGGGTGGTACCAATGGATCGGGCATAGCCACATTAGTGGAGATGGAACCAACTTCCAAGTCTCTATGACCTACAGAAAAAAAGTTATTGAAGAATATCTTGATCTCCAATGGGTATTCATTCCTAACCCTAACCCTAATCGCAACCCTAACCCTAACCCTAATCACAACCCTAACCCTAACCCTAATTGCAACCCTAACCCATATTAAGGATTAATTGGAATAACTCTGCGCTGCTTGCTCGAAACGTGCTGAAATTCGGTGTGGTTGCGTGGCAGGCCACCCTTTATTAATCATGAAATGCACAAGTCTCTAGGGCTTTCAGAAAAAAAGTTATTCAAAAATATCTTGTACTTTTTTTTATAGATTTGGTGGTTTCACCATTTCCGAAGGTCGTAGAAGCTCGGGGATGGTCCCAATGGATCGGGCATAGCCACATTAGTGGAGGTGGAACCAACTTCCAAGTCTCTATGACCTTCAGAAAAAAAGTTATTGAACAATATCTTGAACTCCTATAGGTTTTCATCCCTAACCCTAACCCTAATCACAACCAAAAAATCCAACACTAATCACAACCCTAACCCTACCCCTTCCAAAGGTCGTAGAAGCTCGGGGGTGGTACCAATGGATCGGGCATAGCCACATTAGTGGAGATGGAACCAACTTCCAAGTCTCTATGACCTACAGAAAAAAAGTTATTGAAGAATATCTTGATCTCCAATGGGTATTCATTCCTAACCCTAACCCTAATAGCAACCCTAACCCTAACCCTAATAGCAACCCTAACCCTAACCCTAATCACAACCCTAACCCTAACCCTAATTGCAACCCTAACCCATATTAAGGATTAATTGGAATAACTCTGCGCTGCTTGCTCGAAACGTGCTGAAATTCGGTGTGGTTGCGTGGCAGGCCACCCTTTATTAATCATGAAATGCACAAGTCTCTAGGGCTTTCAGAAAAAAAGTTATTCAAAAATATCTTGTACTTTTTTTTATAGATTTGGTGGTTTCACCATTTCCGAAGGTCGTAGAAGCTCGGGGATGGTCCCAATGGATCGGGCATAGCCACATTAGTGGAGATGGAACCAACTTCCAAGTCTCTATGACCTTCAGAAAAAAAGTTATTGAACAATATCTTGAACTCCTATAGGTTTTCATCCCTAACCCTAACCCTAATCACAACCAAAAAATCCAACACTAATCACAACCCTAACCCTACCCCTTCCAAAGGTCGTAGAAGCTCGGGGGTGGTACCAATGGATCGGGCATAGCCACATTAGTGGAGATGGAACCAACTTCCAAGTCTCTATGACCTACAGAAAAAAAGTTATTGAAGAATATCTTGATCTCCAATGGGTATTCATTCCTAACCCTAACCCTAATAGCAACCCTAACCCTAACCCTAATAGCAACCCTAACCCTAACCCTAATCACAACCCTAACCCTAACCCTAATTGCAACCCTAACCCATATTAAGGATTAATTGGAATAACTCTGCGCTGCTTGCTCGAAACGTGCTGAAATTCGGTGTGGTTGCGTGGCAGGCCACCCTTTATTAATCATGAAATGCACAAGTCTCTAGGGCTTTCAGAAGAAAAGTTATTCAAAAATATCTTGTACTTTTTTTTATAGATTTGGTGGTTTCACCATTTCCGAAGGTCGTAGAAGCTCGGGGATGGTCCCAATGGATCGGGCATAGCCACATTAGTGGAGATGGAACCAACTTCCAAGTCTCTATGACCTTCAGAAAAAAAGTTATTGAACAATATCTTGAACTCCTATAGGTTTTCATCCCTAACCCTAACCCTAATCACAACCAAAAAATCCAACACTAATCACAACCCTAACCCTACCCCTTCCAAAGGTCGTAGAAGCTCGGGGGTGGTACCAATGGATCGGGCATAGCCACATTAGTGGAGATGGAACCAACTTCCAAGTCTCTATGACCTACAGAAAAAAAGTTATTGAAGAATATCTTGATCTCCAATGGGTATTCATTCCTAACCCTAACCCTAATAGCAACCCTAACCCTAACCCTAATAGCAACCCTAACCCTAACCCTAATTGCAACCCTAACCCATATTAAGGATTAATTGGAATAACTCTGCGCTGCTTGCTCAAACTGTGCTGAAATTCGGTGTGGTTGCGTGGCAGCCCACCCTTTATTAATCATGAAATGCACAAGTCTCTAGGGCTTTCAGAAAAAAAGTTATTCAAAAATATCTTGTACTTTTTTTTATAGATTTGGTAGTTTCACCATTTCCGAAGGTCGTAGAAGCTCGGGGATGGTCCCAATGGATCGGGCATAGCCACATTAGTGGAGATGGAACCAACTTCCAAGTCTCTATGACCTTCAGAAAAAAAGTTATTGAACAATATCTTGAACTCCTATAGGTTTTCATCCCTAACCCTAACCCTAATCACAACCAAAAAATCCAACACTAATCACAACCCTAACCCTACCCCTTCCAAAGGTCGTAGAAGCTCGGGGGTGGTACCAATGGATCGGGCATAGCCACATTAGTGGAGATGGAACCAACTTCCAAGTCTCTATGACCTACAGAAAAAAAGTTATTGAAGAATATCTTGATCTCCAATGGGTATTCATTCCTAACCCTAACCCTAATAGCAACCCTAACCCTAACCCTAATCACAACCCTAACCCTAACCCTAATTGCAACCCTAACCCATATTAAGGATTAATTGGAATAACTCTGCGCTGCTTGCTCGAAACGTGCTGAAATTCGGTGTGGTTGCGTGGCAGGCCACCCTTTATTAATCATGAAATGCACAAGTCTCTAGGGCTTTCAGAAAAAAAGTTATTCAAAAATATCTTGTACTTTTTTTTATAGATTTGGTGGTTTCACCATTTCCGAAGGTCGTAGAAGCTCGGGGATGGTCCCAATGGATCGGGCATAGCCACATTAGTGGAGATGGAACCAACTTCCAAGTCTCTATGACCTTCAGAAAAAAAGTTATTGAACAATATCTTGAACTCCTATAGGTTTTCATCCCTAACCCTAACCCTAATCACAACCAAAAAATCCAACACTAATCACAACCCTAACCCTACCCCTTCCAAAGGTCGTAGAAGCTCGGGGGTGGTACCAATGGATCGGGCATAGCCACATTAGTGGAGATGGAACCAACTTCCAAGTCTCTATGACCTACAGAAAAAAAGTTATTGAAGAATATCTTGATCTCCAATGGGTATTCATTCCTAACCCTAACCCTAATCGCAACCCTAACCCTAACCCTAACCCTAATTGCAACCCTAACCCTAACCCTAATTGCAACCCTAACCCATATTAAGGATTAATTAGAATAACTCTGCGCTGCTTGCTCAAAATGTGCTGAAATTCGGTGTGGTTGCGTGGCAGGCCACCCTTTATTAATCATGAAATGCACAAATCTCTAGGGCTTTCAGAAAAAAAGTTATTCAAAAATATCTTGTACTTTTTTTTATAGATTTGGTAGTTTCACCATTTCCGAAGGTCGTAGAAGCTCGGGGATGGTCCCAATGGATCGGGCATAGCCACATTAGTGGAGATGGAACCAACTTCCAAGTCTCTATGACCTTCAGAAAAAAAGTTATTGAACAATATCTTGAACTCCTATAGGTTTTCATCCCTAACCCTAACCCTAATCACAACCAAAAAATCCAACACTAATCACAACCCTAACCCTACCCCTTCCAAAGGTCGTAGAAGCTCGGGGGTGGTACCAATGGATCGGGCATAGCCACATTAGTGGAGATGGAACCAACTTCCAAGTCTCTATGACCTACAGAAAAAAAGTTATTGAAGAATATCTTGATCTCCAATGGGTATTCATTCCTAACCCTAACCCTAATCGCAACCCTAACCCTAACCCTAATTGCAACCCTAACCCATATTAAGGATTAATTGGAATAACTCTGCGCTGCTTGCTCAAACTGTGCTGAAATTCGGTGTGGTTGCGTGGCAGCCCACCCTTTATTAATCATGAAATGCACAAGTCTCTAGGGCTTTCAGAAAAAAAGTTATTCAAAAATATCTTGTACTTTTTTTTATAGATTTGGTGGTTTCACCATTTCCGAAGGTCGTAGAAGCTCGGGGATGGTCCCAATGGATCGGGCATAGCCACATTAGTGGAGATGGAACCAACTTCCAAGTCTCTATGACCTACAGAAAAAAAGTTATTGAAGAATATCTTGATCTCCAATGGGTATTCATTCCTAACCCTAACCCTAATAGCAACCCTAACCCTAACCCTAATCACAACCCTAACCCTAACCCTAATTGCAACCCTAACCCATATTAAGGATTAATTGGAATAACTCTGCGCTGCTTGCTCGAAACGTGCTGAAATTCGGTGTGGTTGCGTGGCAGGCCACCCTTTATTAATCATGAAATGCACAAGTCTCTAGGGCTTTCAGAAAAAAAGTTATTCAAAAATATCTTGTACTTTTTTTTATAGATTTGGTGGTTTCACCATTTCCGAAGGTCGTAGAAGCTCGGGGATGGTCCCAATGGATCGGGCATAGCCACATTAGTGGAGATGGAACCAACTTCCAAGTCTCTATGACCTTCAGAAAAAAAGTTATTGAACAATATCTTGAACTCCTATAGGTTTTCATCCCTAACCCTAACCCTAATCACAACCAAAAAATCCAACACTAATCACAACCCTAACCCTACCCCTTCCAAAGGTCGTAGAAGCTCGGGGGTGGTACCAATGGATCGGGCATAGCCACATTAGTGGAGATGGAACCAACTTCCAAGTCTCTATGACCTACAGAAAAAAAGTTATTGAAGAATATCTTGATCTCCAATGGGTATTCATTCCTAACCCTAACCCTAATAGCAACCCTAACCCTAACCCTAATCACAACCCTAACCCTAACCCTAATTGCAACCCTAACCCATATTAAGGATTAATTAGAATAACTCTGCGCTGCTTGCTCAAAATGTGCTGAAATTCGGTGTGGTTGCGTGGCAGGCCACCCTTTATTAATCATGAAATGCACAAGTCTCTAGGGCTTTCAGAAAAAAAGTTATTCAAAAATATCTTGTACTTTTTTTTATAGATTTGGTGGTTTCACCATTTCCGAAGGTCGTAGAAGCTCGGGGATGGTCCCAATGGATCGGGCATAGCCACATTAGTGGAGATGGAACCAACTTCCAAGTCTCTATGACCTTCAGAAAAAAAGTTATTGAACAATATCTTGAACTCCTATAGGTTTTCATCCCTAACCCTAACCCTAATCACAACCAAAAAATCCAACACTAATCACAACCCTAACCCTACCCCTTCCAAAGGTCGTAGAAGCTCGGGGGTGGTACCAATGGATCGGGCATAGCCACATTAGTGGAGATGGAACCAACTTCCAAGTCTCTATGACCTACAGAAAAAAAGTTATTGAAGAATATCTTGATCTCCAATGGGTATTCATTCCTAACCCTAACCCTAATCACAATCCTAACCCTAACCCTAATTGCAACCCTAACCCATATTAAGGATTAATTGGAATAACTCTGCACTGCTTGCTCGAAATGTGCTGAAATTCGGTGTGGTTGCGTGGCAGGCCACCCTTTATTAATCATGAAATGCACAAGTCTCTAGGGCTTTCAGAAAAAAAGTTATTCAAAAATATCTTGTACTTTTTTTTATAGATTTGGTGGTTTCACCATTTCCGAAGGTCATAGAAGCCCGGGGATGGTCCCAATGGATCGGGCATAGCCACATTAGTAGAGATGGAACCAACTTCCAAGTCTCTATGACCTTCAGAAAAAAAGTTATTGAACAATATCTTGAACTCCTATAGGTTTTCATCCCTAACCCTAACCCTAATCACAACCAAAAAATCCAACACTAATCACAACCCTAACCCTACCCCTTCCAAAGGTCGTAGAAGCTCGGGGGTGGTACCAATGGATCGGGCATAGCCACATTAGTGGAGATGGAACCAACTTCCAAGTCTCTATGACCTACAGAAAAAAAGTTATTGAAGAATATCTTGATCTCCAATGGGTATTCATTCCTAACCCTAACCCTAATCACAACCCTAACCCTAACCCTAATCACAACCGTAACCCTAACCCTAATTGCAACCCTAACCCATATTAAGGATTAATTGGAATAACTCTGCGCTGCTTGCTCGAAACGTGCTGAAATTCGGTGTGGTTGCGTGGCAGGCCACCCTTTATTAATCATGAAATGCACAAGTCTCTAGGGCTTTCAGAAAAAAAGTTATTCAAAAATATCTTGTACTTTTTTTTATAGATTTGGTGGTTTCACCATTTCCGAAGGTCGTAGAAGCTCGGGGATGGTCCCAATGGATCGGGCATAGCCACATTAGTGGAGATGGAACCAACTTCCAAGTCTCTATGACCTTCAGAAAAAAAGTTATTGAACAATATCTTGAACTCCTATAGGTTTTCATCCCTAACCCTAACCCTAATCACAACCAAAAAATCCAACACTAATCACAACCCTAACCCTACCCCTTCCAAAGGTCGTAGAAGCTCGGGGGTGGTACCAATGGATCGGGCATAGCCACATTAGTGGAGATGGAACCAACTTCCAAGTCTCTATGACCTACAGAAAAAAGGTTATTGAAGAATATCTTGATCTCCAATGGGTATTCATTCCTAACCCTAACCCTAATAGCAACCCTAACCCTAACCCTAATCACAACCCTAACCCTAACCCTAATTGCAACCCTAACCCATATTAAGGATTAATTAGAATAACTCTGCGCTGCTTGCTCAAAATGTGCTGAAATTCGGTGTGGTTGCGTGGCAGGCCACCCTTTATTAATCATGAAATGCACAAGTCTCTAGGGCTTTCAGAAAAAAAGTTATTCAAAAATATCTTGTACTTTTTTTTATAGATTTGGTGGTTTCACCATTTCCGAAGGTCGTAGAAGCTCGGGGATGGTCCCAATGGATCGGGCATAGCCACATTAGTGGAGATGGAACCAACTTCCAAGTCTCTATGACCTTCAGAAAAAAAGTTATTGAACAATATCTTGAACTCCTATAGGTTTTCATCCCTAACCCTAACCCTAATCACAACCAAAAAATCCAACACTAATCACAACCCTAACCCTACCCCTTCCAAAGGTCGTAGAAGCTCGGGGGTGGTACCAATGGATCGGGCATAGCCACATTAGTGGAGATGGAACCAACTTCCAAGTCTCTATGACCTACAGAAAAAAAGTTATTGAAGAATATCTTGATCTCCAATGGGTATTCATTCCTAACCCTAACCCTAATCACAATCCTAACCCTAACCCTAATTGCAACCCTAACCCATATTAAGGATTAATTGGAATAACTCTGCGCTGCTTGCTCGAAATGTGCTGAAATTCGGTGTGGTTGCGTGGCAGGCCACCCTTTATTAATCATGAAATGCACAAGTCTCTAGGGCTTTCAGAAAAAAAGTTATTCAAAAATATCTTGTACTTTTTTTTATAGATTTGGTGGTTTCACCATTTCCGAAGGTCATAGAAGCCCGGGGATGGTCCCAATGGATCGGGCATAGCCACATTAGTAGAGATGGAACCAACTTCCAAGTCTCTATGACCTTCAGAAAAAAAGTTATTGAACAATATCTTGAACTCCTATAGGTTTTCATCCCTAACCCTAACCCTAATCACAACCAAAAAATCCAACACTAATCACAACCCTAACCCTACCCCTTCCAAAGGTCGTAGAAGCTCGGGGGTGGTACCAATGGATCGGGCATAGCCACATTAGTGGAGATGGAACCAACTTCCAAGTCTCTATGACCTACAGAAAAAAAGTTATTGAAGAATATCTTGATCTCCAATGGGTATTCATTCCTAACCCTAACCCTAATCGCAACCCTAACCCTAACCCTAATCACAACCGTAACCCTAACCCTAATTGCAACCCTAACCCATATTAAGGATTAATTGGAATAACTCTGCGCTGCTTGCTCGAAACGTGCTGAAATTCGGTGTGGTTGCGTGGCAGGCCACCCTTTATTAATCATGAAATGCACAAGTCTCTAGGGCTTTCAGAAAAAAAGTTATTCAAAAATATCTTGTACTTTTTTTTATAGATTTGGTGGTTTCACCATTTCCGAAGGTCGTAGAAGCTCGGGGATGGTCCCAATGGATCGGGCATAGCCACATTAGTGGAGATGGAACCAACTTCCAAGTCTCTATGACCTTCAGAAAAAAAGTTATTGAACAATATCTTGAACTCCTATAGGTTTTCATCCCTAACCCTAACCCTAATCACAACCAAAAAATCCAACACTAATCACAACCCTAACCCTACCCCTTCCAAAGGTCGTAGAAGCTCGGGGGTGGTACCAATGGATCGGGCATAGCCACATTAGTGGAGATGGAACCAACTTCCAAGTCTCTATGACCTACAGAAAAAAAGTTATTGAAGAATATCTTGATCTCCAATGGGTATTCATTCCTAACCCTAACCCTAATAGCAACCCTAACCCTAACCCTAATTGCAACCCTAACCCATATTAAGGATTAATTGGAATAACTCTGCGCTGCTTGCTCGAAACGTGCTGAAATTCGGTGTGGTTGCGTGGCAGGCCACCCTTTATTAATCATGAAATGCACAAGTCTCTAGGGCTTTCAGAAAAAAAGTTATTCAAAAATATCTTGTACTTTTTTTAATAGATTTGGTGGTTTCACCATTTCCGAAGGTCGTAGAAGCTCGGGGATGGTCCCAATGGATCGGGCATAGCCACATTAGTGGAGATGGAACCAACTTCCAAGTCTCTATGACCTTCAGAAAAAAAGTTATTGAACAATATCTTGAACTCCTATAGGTTTTCATCCCTAACCCTAACCCTAATCACAACCAAAAAATCCAACACTAATCACAACCCTAACCCTACCCCTTCCAAAGGTCGTAGAAGCTCGGGGGTGGTACCAATGGATCGGGCATAGCCACATTAGTGGAGATGGAACCAACTTCCAAGTCTCTATGACCTACAGAAAAAAAGTTATTGAAGAATATCTTGATCTCCAATGGGTATTCATTCCTAACCCTAACCCTAATCGCAACCCTAACCCTAACCCTAATCACAACCCTAACCCTAACCCTAATTGCAACCCTAACCCATATTAAGGATTAATTGGAATAACTCTGCGCTGCTTGCTCGAAACGTGCTGAAATTCGGTGTGGTTGCGTGGCAGGCCACCCTTTATTAATCATGAAATGCACAAGTCTCTAGGGCTTTCAGAAAAAAAGTTATTCAAAAATATCTTGTACTTTTTTTTATAGATTTGGTGGTTTCACCATTTCCGAAGGTCGTAGAAGCTCGGGGATGGTCCCAATGGATCGGGCATAGCCACATTAGTGGAGGTGGAACCAACTTCCAAGTCTCTATGACCTTCAGAAAAAAAGTTATTGAACAATATCTTGAACTCCTATAGGTTTTCATCCCTAACCCTAACCCTAATCACAACCAAAAAATCCAACACTAATCACAACCCTAACCCTACCCCTTCCAAAGGTCGTAGAAGCTCGGGGGTGGTACCAATGGATCGGGCATAGCCACATTAGTGGAGATGGAACCAACTTCCAAGTCTCTATGACCTACAGAAAAAAAGTTATTGAAGAATATCTTGATCTCCAATGGGTATTCATTCCTAACCCTAACCCTAATAGCAACCCTAACCCTAACCCTAATAGCAACCCTAACCCTAACCCTAATCACAACCCTAACCCTAACCCTAATTGCAACCCTAACCCATATTAAGGATTAATTGGAATAACTCTGCGCTGCTTGCTCGAAACGTGCTGAAATTCGGTGTGGTTGCGTGGCAGGCCACCCTTTATTAATCATGAAATGCACAAGTCTCTAGGGCTTTCAGAAAAAAAGTTATTCAAAAATATCTTGTACTTTTTTTTATAGATTTGGTGGTTTCACCATTTCCGAAGGTCGTAGAAGCTCGGGGATGGTCCCAATGGATCGGGCATAGCCACATTAGTGGAGATGGAACCAACTTCCAAGTCTCTATGACCTTCAGAAAAAAAGTTATTGAACAATATCTTGAACTCCTATAGGTTTTCATCCCTAACCCTAACCCTAATCACAACCAAAAAATCCAACACTAATCACAACCCTAACCCTACCCCTTCCAAAGGTCGTAGAAGCTCGGGGGTGGTACCAATGGATCGGGCATAGCCACATTAGTGGAGATGGAACCAACTTCCAAGTCTCTATGACCTACAGAAAAAAAGTTATTGAAGAATATCTTGATCTCCAATGGGTATTCATTCCTAACCCTAACCCTAATAGCAACCCTAACCCTAACCCTAATAGCAACCCTAACCCTAACCCTAATCACAACCCTAACCCTAACCCTAATTGCAACCCTAACCCATATTAAGGATTAATTGGAATAACTCTGCGCTGCTTGCTCGAAACGTGCTGAAATTCGGTGTGGTTGCGTGGCAGGCCACCCTTTATTAATCATGAAATGCACAAGTCTCTAGGGCTTTCAGAAGAAAAGTTATTCAAAAATATCTTGTACTTTTTTTTATAGATTTGGTGGTTTCACCATTTCCGAAGGTCGTAGAAGCTCGGGGATGGTCCCAATGGATCGGGCATAGCCACATTAGTGGAGATGGAACCAACTTCCAAGTCTCTATGACCTTCAGAAAAAAAGTTATTGAACAATATCTTGAACTCCTATAGGTTTTCATCCCTAACCCTAACCCTAATCACAACCAAAAAATCCAACACTAATCACAACCCTAACCCTACCCCTTCCAAAGGTCGTAGAAGCTCGGGGGTGGTACCAATGGATCGGGCATAGCCACATTAGTGGAGATGGAACCAACTTCCAAGTCTCTATGACCTACAGAAAAAAAGTTATTGAAGAATATCTTGATCTCCAATGGGTATTCATTCCTAACCCTAACCCTAATAGCAACCCTAACCCTAACCCTAATAGCAACCCTAACCCTAACCCTAATTGCAACCCTAACCCATATTAAGGATTAATTGGAATAACTCTGCGCTGCTTGCTCAAACTGTGCTGAAATTCGGTGTGGTTGCGTGGCAGCCCACCCTTTATTAATCATGAAATGCACAAGTCTCTAGGGCTTTCAGAAAAAAAGTTATTCAAAAATATCTTGTACTTTTTTTTATAGATTTGGTAGTTTCACCATTTCCGAAGGTCGTAGAAGCTCGGGGATGGTCCCAATGGATCGGGCATAGCCACATTAGTGGAGATGGAACCAACTTCCAAGTCTCTATGACCTTCAGAAAAAAAGTTATTGAACAATATCTTGAACTCCTATAGGTTTTCATCCCTAACCCTAACCCTAATCACAACCAAAAAATCCAACACTAATCACAACCCTAACCCTACCCCTTCCAAAGGTCGTAGAAGCTCGGGGGTGGTACCAATGGATCGGGCATAGCCACATTAGTGGAGATGGAACCAACTTCCAAGTCTCTATGACCTACAGAAAAAAAGTTATTGAAGAATATCTTGATCTCCAATGGGTATTCATTCCTAACCCTAACCCTAATAGCAACCCTAACCCTAACCCTAATCACAACCCTAACCCTAACCCTAATTGCAACCCTAACCCATATTAAGGATTAATTGGAATAACTCTGCGCTGCTTGCTCGAAACGTGCTGAAATTCGGTGTGGTTGCGTGGCAGGCCACCCTTTATTAATCATGAAATGCACAAGTCTCTAGGGCTTTCAGAAAAAAAGTTATTCAAAAATATCTTGTACTTTTTTTTATAGATTTGGTGGTTTCACCATTTCCGAAGGTCGTAGAAGCTCGGGGATGGTCCCAATGGATCGGGCATAGCCACATTAGTGGAGATGGAACCAACTTCCAAGTCTCTATGACCTTCAGAAAAAAAGTTATTGAACAATATCTTGAACTCCTATAGGTTTTCATCCCTAACCCTAACCCTAATCACAACCAAAAAATCCAACACTAATCACAACCCTAACCCTACCCCTTCCAAAGGTCGTAGAAGCTCGGGGGTGGTACCAATGGATCGGGCATAGCCACATTAGTGGAGATGGAACCAACTTCCAAGTCTCTATGACCTACAGAAAAAAAGTTATTGAAGAATATCTTGATCTCCAATGGGTATTCATTCCTAACCCTAACCCTAATCGCAACCCTAACCCTAACCCTAACCCTAATTGCAACCCTAACCCTAACCCTAATTGCAACCCTAACCCATATTAAGGATTAATTAGAATAACTCTGCGCTGCTTGCTCAAAATGTGCTGAAATTCGGTGTGGTTGCGTGGCAGGCCACCCTTTATTAATCATGAAATGCACAAATCTCTAGGGCTTTCAGAAAAAAAGTTATTCAAAAATATCTTGTACTTTTTTTTATAGATTTGGTAGTTTCACCATTTCCGAAGGTCGTAGAAGCTCGGGGATGGTCCCAATGGATCGGGCATAGCCACATTAGTGGAGATGGAACCAACTTCCAAGTCTCTATGACCTTCAGAAAAAAAGTTATTGAACAATATCTTGAACTCCTATAGGTTTTCATCCCTAACCCTAACCCTAATCACAACCAAAAAATCCAACACTAATCACAACCCTAACCCTACCCCTTCCAAAGGTCGTAGAAGCTCGGGGGTGGTACCAATGGATCGGGCATAGCCACATTAGTGGAGATGGAACCAACTTCCAAGTCTCTATGACCTACAGAAAAAAAGTTATTGAAGAATATCTTGATCTCCAATGGGTATTCATTCCTAACCCTAACCCTAATCGCAACCCTAACCCTAACCCTAATTGCAACCCTAACCCATATTAAGGATTAATTGGAATAACTCTGCGCTGCTTGCTCAAACTGTGCTGAAATTCGGTGTGGTTGCGTGGCAGCCCACCCTTTATTAATCATGAAATGCACAAGTCTCTAGGGCTTTCAGAAAAAAAGTTATTCAAAAATATCTTGTACTTTTTTTTATAGATTTGGTGGTTTCACCATTTCCGAAGGTCGTAGAAGCTCGGGGATGGTCCCAATGGATCGGGCATAGCCACATTAGTGGAGATGGAACCAACTTCCAAGTCTCTATGACCTACAGAAAAAAAGTTATTGAAGAATATCTTGATCTCCAATGGGTATTCATTCCTAACCCTAACCCTAATAGCAACCCTAACCCTAACCCTAATCACAACCCTAACCCTAACCCTAATTGCAACCCTAACCCATATTAAGGATTAATTGGAATAACTCTGCGCTGCTTGCTCGAAACGTGCTGAAATTCGGTGTGGTTGCGTGGCAGGCCACCCTTTATTAATCATGAAATGCACAAGTCTCTAGGGCTTTCAGAAAAAAAGTTATTCAAAAATATCTTGTACTTTTTTTTATAGATTTGGTGGTTTCACCATTTCCGAAGGTCGTAGAAGCTCGGGGATGGTCCCAATGGATCGGGCATAGCCACATTAGTGGAGATGGAACCAACTTCCAAGTCTCTATGACCTTCAGAAAAAAAGTTATTGAACAATATCTTGAACTCCTATAGGTTTTCATCCCTAACCCTAACCCTAATCACAACCAAAAAATCCAACACTAATCACAACCCTAACCCTACCCCTTCCAAAGGTCGTAGAAGCTCGGGGGTGGTACCAATGGATCGGGCATAGCCACATTAGTGGAGATGGAACCAACTTCCAAGTCTCTATGACCTACAGAAAAAAAGTTATTGAAGAATATCTTGATCTCCAATGGGTATTCATTCCTAACCCTAACCCTAATAGCAACCCTAACCCTAACCCTAATCACAACCCTAACCCTAACCCTAATTGCAACCCTAACCCATATTAAGGATTAATTAGAATAACTCTGCGCTGCTTGCTCAAAATGTGCTGAAATTCGGTGTGGTTGCGTGGCAGGCCACCCTTTATTAATCATGAAATGCACAAGTCTCTAGGGCTTTCAGAAAAAAAGTTATTCAAAAATATCTTGTACTTTTTTTTATAGATTTGGTGGTTTCACCATTTCCGAAGGTCGTAGAAGCTCGGGGATGGTCCCAATGGATCGGGCATAGCCACATTAGTGGAGATGGAACCAACTTCCAAGTCTCTATGACCTTCAGAAAAAAAGTTATTGAACAATATCTTGAACTCCTATAGGTTTTCATCCCTAACCCTAACCCTAATCACAACCAAAAAATCCAACACTAATCACAACCCTAACCCTACCCCTTCCAAAGGTCGTAGAAGCTCGGGGGTGGTACCAATGGATCGGGCATAGCCACATTAGTGGAGATGGAACCAACTTCCAAGTCTCTATGACCTACAGAAAAAAAGTTATTGAAGAATATCTTGATCTCCAATGGGTATTCATTCCTAACCCTAACCCTAATAGCAACCCTAACCCTAACCCTAATAGCAACCCTAACCCTAACCCTAATCACAACCCTAACCCTAACCCTAATTGCAACCCTAACCCATATTAAGGATTAATTGGAATAACTCTGCGCTGCTTGCTCGAAACGTGCTGAAATTCGGTGTGGTTGCGTGGCAGGCCACCCTTTATTAATCATGAAATGCACAAGTCTCTAGGGCTTTCAGAAGAAAAGTTATTCAAAAATATCTTGTACTTTTTTTTATAGATTTGGTGGTTTCACCATTTCCGAAGGTCGTAGAAGCTCGGGGATGGTCCCAATGGATCGGGCATAGCCACATTAGTGGAGATGGAACCAACTTCCAAGTCTCTATGACCTTCAGAAAAAAAGTTATTGAACAATATCTTGAACTCCTATAGGTTTTCATCCCTAACCCTAACCCTAATCACAACCAAAAAATCCAACACTAATCACAACCCTAACCCTACCCCTTCCAAAGGTCGTAGAAGCTCGGGGGTGGTACCAATGGATCGGGCATAGCCACATTAGTGGAGATGGAACCAACTTCCAAGTCTCTATGACCTACAGAAAAAAAGTTATTGAAGAATATCTTGATCTCCAATGGGTATTCATTCCTAACCCTAACCCTAATAGCAACCCTAACCCTAACCCTAATAGCAACCCTAACCCTAACCCTAATTGCAACCCTAACCCATATTAAGGATTAATTGGAATAACTCTGCGCTGCTTGCTCAAACTGTGCTGAAATTCGGTGTGGTTGCGTGGCAGCCCACCCTTTATTAATCATGAAATGCACAAGTCTCTAGGGCTTTCAGAAAAAAAGTTATTCAAAAATATCTTGTACTTTTTTTTATAGATTTGGTAGTTTCACCATTTCCGAAGGTCGTAGAAGCTCGGGGATGGTCCCAATGGATCGGGCATAGCCACATTAGTGGAGATGGAACCAACTTCCAAGTCTCTATGACCTTCAGAAAAAAAGTTATTGAACAATATCTTGAACTCCTATAGGTTTTCATCCCTAACCCTAACCCTAATCACAACCAAAAAATCCAACACTAATCACAACCCTAACCCTACCCCTTCCAAAGGTCGTAGAAGCTCGGGGGTGGTACCAATGGATCGGGCATAGCCACATTAGTGGAGATGGAACCAACTTCCAAGTCTCTATGACCTACAGAAAAAAAGTTATTGAAGAATATCTTGATCTCCAATGGGTATTCATTCCTAACCCTAACCCTAATAGCAACCCTAACCCTAACCCTAATCACAACCCTAACCCTAACCCTAATTGCAACCCTAACCCATATTAAGGATTAATTGGAATAACTCTGCGCTGCTTGCTCGAAACGTGCTGAAATTCGGTGTGGTTGCGTGGCAGGCCACCCTTTATTAATCATGAAATGCACAAGTCTCTAGGGCTTTCAGAAAAAAAGTTATTCAAAAATATCTTGTACTTTTTTTTATAGATTTGGTGGTTTCACCATTTCCGAAGGTCGTAGAAGCTCGGGGATGGTCCCAATGGATCGGGCATAGCCACATTAGTGGAGATGGAACCAACTTCCAAGTCTCTATGACCTTCAGAAAAAAAGTTATTGAACAATATCTTGAACTCCTATAGGTTTTCATCCCTAACCCTAACCCTAATCACAACCAAAAAATCCAACACTAATCACAACCCTAACCCTACCCCTTCCAAAGGTCGTAGAAGCTCGGGGGTGGTACCAATGGATCGGGCATAGCCACATTAGTGGAGATGGAACCAACTTCCAAGTCTCTATGACCTACAGAAAAAAAGTTATTGAAGAATATCTTGATCTCCAATGGGTATTCATTCCTAACCCTAACCCTAATCGCAACCCTAACCCTAACCCTAACCCTAATTGCAACCCTAACCCATATTAAGGATTAATTGGAATAACTCTGCGCTGCTTGCTCAAACTGTGCTGAAATTCGGTGTGGTTGCGTGGCAGCCCACCCTTTATTAATCATGAAATGCACAAGTCTCTAGGGCTTTCAGAAAAAAAGTTATTCAAAAATATCTTGTACTTTTTTTTATAGATTTGGTGGTTTCACCATTTCCGAAGGTCGTAGAAGCTCGGGGATGGTCCCAATGGATCGGGCATAGCCACATTAGTGGAGATGGAACCAACTTCCAAGTCTCTATGACCTACAGAAAAAAAGTTATTGAAGAATATCTTGATCTCCAATGGGTATTCATTCCTAACCCTAACCCTAATAGCAACCCTAACCCTAACCCTAATCACAACCCTAACCCTAACCCTAATTGCAACCCTAACCCATATTAAGGATTAATTAGAATAACTCTGCGCTGCTTGCTCAAAATGTGCTGAAATTCGGTGTGGTTGCGTGGCAGGCCACCCTTTATTAATCATGAAATGCACAAATCTCTAGGGCTTTCAGAAAAAAAGTTATTCAAAAATATCTTGTACTTTTTTTTATAGATTTGGTAGTTTCACCATTTCCGAAGGTCGTAGAAGCTCGGGGATGGTCCCAATGGATCGGGCATAGCCACATTAGTGGAGATGGAACCAACTTCCAAGTCTCTATGACCTTCAGAAAAAAAGTTATTGAACAATATCTTGAACTCCTATAGGTTTTCATCCCTAACCCTAACCCTAATCACAACCAAAAAATCCAACACTAATCACAACCCTAACCCTACCCCTTCCAAAGGTCGTAGAAGCTCGGGGGTGGTACCAATGGATCGGGCATAGCCACATTAGTGGAGATGGAACCAACTTCCAAGTCTCTATGACCTACAGAAAAAAAGTTATTGAAGAATATCTTGATCTCCAATGGGTATTCATTCCTAACCCTAACCCTAATCGCAACCCTAACCCTAACCCTAATTGCAACCCTAACCCATATTAAGGATTAATTGGAATAACTCTGCGCTGCTTGCTCAAACTGTGCTGAAATTCGGTGTGGTTGCGTGGCAGCCCACCCTTTATTAATCATGAAATGCACAAGTCTCTAGGGCTTTCAGAAAAAAAGTTATTCAAAAATATCTTGTACTTTTTTTTATAGATTTGGTGGTTTCACCATTTCCGAAGGTCGTAGAAGCTCGGGGATGGTCCCAATGGATCGGGCATAGCCACATTAGTGGAGATGGAACCAACTTCCAAGTCTCTATGACCTACAGAAAAAAAGTTATTGAAGAATATCTTGATCTCCAATGGGTATTCATTCCTAACCCTAACCCTAATAGCAACCCTAACCCTAACCCTAATCACAACCCTAACCCTAACCCTAATTGCAACCCTAACCCATATTAAGGATTAATTAGAATAACTCTGCGCTGCTTGCTCAAAATGTGCTGAAATTCGGTGTGGTTGCGTGGCAGGCCACCCTTTATTAATCATGAAATGCACAAATCTCTAGGGCTTTCAGAAAAAAAGTTATTCAAAAATATCTTGTACTTTTTTTTATAGATTTGGTAGTTTCACCATTTCCGAAGGTCGTAGAAGCTCGGGGATGGTCCCAATGGATCGGGCATAGCCACATTAGTGGAGATGGAACCAACTTCCAAGTCTCTATGACCTTCAGAAAAAAAGTTATTGAACAATATCTTGAACTCCTATAGGTTTTCATCCCTAACCCTAACCCTAATCACAACCAAAAAATCCAACACTAATCACAACCCTAACCCTACCCCTTCCAAAGGTCGTAGAAGCTCGGGGGTGGTACCAATGGATCGGGCATAGCCACATTAGTGGAGATGGAACCAACTTCCAAGTCTCTATGACCTACAGAAAAAAAGTTATTGAAGAATATCTTGATCTCCAATGGGTATTCATTCCTAACCCTAACCCTAATCGCAACCCTAACCCTAACCCTAATTGCAACCCTAACCCATATTAAGGATTAATTGGAATAACTCTGCGCTGCTTGCTCAAACTGTGCTGAAATTCGGTGTGGTTGCGTGGCAGCCCACCCTTTATTAATCATGAAATGCACAAGTCTCTAGGGCTTTCAGAAAAAAAGTTATTCAAAAATATCTTGTACTTTTTTTTATAGATTTGGTGGTTTCACCATTTCCGAAGGTCGTAGAAGCTCGGGGATGGTCCCAATGGATCGGGCATAGCCACATTAGTGGAGATGGAACCAACTTCCAAGTCTCTATGACCTACAGAAAAAAAGTTATTGAAGAATATCTTGATCTCCAATGGGTATTCATTCCTAACCCTAACCCTAATAGCAACCCTAACCCTAACCCTAATCACAACCCTAACCCTAACCCTAATTGCAACCCTAACCCATATTAAGGATTAATTGGAATAACTCTGCGCTGCTTGCTCGAAACGTGCTGAAATTCGGTGTGGTTGCGTGGCAGGCCACCCTTTATTAATCATGAAATGCACAAGTCTCTAGGGCTTTCAGAAAAAAAGTTATTCAAAAATATCTTGTACTTTTTTTTATAGATTTGGTGGTTTCACCATTTCCGAAGGTCGTAGAAGCTCGGGGATGGTCCCAATGGATCGGGCATAGCCACATTAGTGGAGATGGAACCAACTTCCAAGTCTCTATGACCTTCAGAAAAAAAGTTATTGAACAATATCTTGAACTCCTATAGGTTTTCATCCCTAACCCTAACCCTAATCACAACCAAAAAATCCAACACTAATCACAACCCTAACCCTACCCCTTCCAAAGGTCGTAGAAGCTCGGGGGTGGTACCAATGGATCGGGCATAGCCACATTAGTGGAGATGGAACCAACTTCCAAGTCTCTATGACCTACAGAAAAAAAGTTATTGAAGAATATCTTGATCTCCAATGGGTATTCATTCCTAACCCTAACCCTAATAGCAACCCTAACCCTAACCCTAATCACAACCCTAACCCTAACCCTAATTGCAACCCTAACCCATATTAAGGATTAATTAGAATAACTCTGCGCTGCTTGCTCAAAATGTGCTGAAATTCGGTGTGGTTGCGTGGCAGGCCACCCTTTATTAATCATGAAATGCACAAGTCTCTAGGGCTTTCAGAAAAAAAGTTATTCAAAAATATCTTGTACTTTTTTTTATAGATTTGGTAGTTTCACCATTTCCGAAGGTTGTAGAAGCTCGGGGATGGTCCCAATGGATCGGGCATAGCCACATTAGTGGAGATGGAACCAACTTCCAAGTCTCTATGACCTTCAGACAAAAAGTTATTGAACAATATCTTGAACTCCTATAGGTTTTCATCCCTAACCCTAACCCTAATCACAACCAAAAAATCCAACACTAATCACAACCCTAACCCTACCCCTTCCAAAGGTCGTAGAAGCTCGGGGGTGGTACCAATGGATCGGGCATAGCCACATTAGTGGAGATGGAACCAACTTCCAAGTCTCTATGACCTACAGAAAAAAAGTTATTGAAGAATATCTTGATCTCCAATGGGTATTCATTCCTAACCCTAACCCTAATAGCAACCCTAACCCTAACCCTAATTGCAACCCTAACCCATATTAAGGATTAATTGGAATAACTCTGCGCTGCTTGCTCGAAACGTGCTGAAATTCGGTGTGGTTGCGTGGCAGGCCACCCTTTATTAATCATGAAATGCACAAGTCTCTAGGGCTTTCAGAAAAAAAGTTATTCAAAAATATCTTGTACTTTTTTTTATAGATTTGGTGGTTTCACCATTTCCGAAGGTCGTAGAAGCTCGGGGATGGTCCCAATGGATCGGGCATAGCCACATTAGTGGAGATGGAACCAACTTCCAAGTCTCTATGACCTTCAGAAAAAAAGTTATTGAACAATATCTTGAACTCCTATAGGTTTTCATCCCTAACCCTAACCCTAATCACAACCAAAAAATCCAACACTAATCACAACCCTAACCCTACCCCTTCCAAAGGTCGTAGAAGCTCGGGGGTGGTACCAATGGATCGGGCATAGCCACATTAGTGGAGATGGAACCAACTTCCAAGTCTCTATGACCTACAGAAAAAAAGTTATTGAAGAATATCTTGATCTCCAATGGGTATTCATTCCTAACCCTAACCCTAATAGCAACCCTAACCCTAACCCTAACCCTAATTGCAACCCTAACCCATATTAAGGATTAATTGGAATAACTCTGCGCTGCTTGCTCAAACTGTGCTGAAATTCGGTGTGGTTGCGTGGCAGCCCACCCTTTATTAATCATGAAATGCACAAGTCTCTAGGGCTTTCAGAAAAAAAGTTATTCAAAAATATCTTGTACTTTTTTTTATAGATTTGGTGGTTTCACCATTTCCGAAGGTCGTAGAAGCTCGGGGATGGTCCCAATGGATCGGGCATAGCCACATTAGTGGAGATGGAACCAACTTCCAAGTCTCTATGACCTTCAGAAAAAAAGTTATTGAACAATATCTTGAACTCCTATAGGTTTTCATCCCTAACCCTAACCCTAATCACAACCAAAAAATCCAACACTAATCACAACCCTAACCCTACCCCTTCCAAAGGTCGTAGAAGCTCGGGGGTGGTACCAATGGATCGGGCATAGCCACATTAGTGGAGATGGAACCAACTTCCAAGTCTCTATGACCTACAGAAAAAAGGTTATTGAAGAATATCTTGATCTCCAATGGGTATTCATTCCTAACCCTAACCCTAATAGCAACCCTAACCCTAACCCTAATCACAACCCTAACCCTAACCCTAATTGCAACCCTAACCCATATTAAGGATTAATTAGAATAACTCTGCGCTGCTTGCTCAAAATGTGCTGAAATTCGGTGTGGTTGCGTGGCAGGCCACCCTTTATTAATCATGAAATGCACAAGTCTCTAGGGCTTTCAGAAAAAAAGTTATTCAAAAATATCTTGTACTTTTTTTTATAGATTTGGTAGTTTCACCATTTCCGAAGGTCGTAGAAGCTCGGGGATGGTCCCAATGGATCGGGCATAGCCACATTAGTGGAGATGGAACCAACTTCCAAGTCTCTATGACCTTCAGAAAAAAAGTTATTGAACAATATCTTGAACTCCTATAGGTTTTCATCCCTAACCCTAACCCTAATCACAACCAAAAAATCCAACACTAATCACAACCCTAACCCTACCCCTTCCAAAGGTCGTAGAAGCTCGGGGGTGGTACCAATGGATCGGGCATAGCCACATTAGTGGAGATGGAACCAACTTCCAAGTCTCTATGACCTACAGAAAAAAAGTTATTGAAGAATATCTTGATCTCCAATGGGTATTCATTCCTAACCCTAACCCTAATAGCAACCCTAACCCTAACCCTAATAGCAACCCTAACCCATATTAAGGATTAATTGGAATAACTCTGCGCTGCTTGCTCAAAACGTGCTGAAATTCGGTGTGGTTGCGTGGCAGGCCACCCTTTATTAATCATGAAATGCACAAGTCTCTAGGGCTTTCAGAAAAAAAGTTATTCAAAAATATCTTGTACTTTTTTTTATAGATTTGGTGGTTTCACCATTTCCGAAGGTCGTAGAAGCTCGGGGATGGTCCCAATGGATCGGGCATAGCCACATTAGTGGAGATGGAACCAACTTCCAAGTCTCTATGACCTTCAGAAAAAAAGTTATTGAACAATATCTTGAACTCCTATAGGTTTTCATCCCTAACCCTAACCCTAATCACAACCAAAAAATCCAACACTAATCACAACCCTAACCCTACCCCTTCCAAAGGTCGTAGAAGCTCGGGGGTGGTACCAATGGATCGGGCATAGCCACATTAGTGGAGATGGAACCAACTTCCAAGTCTCTATGACCTACAGAAAAAAAGTTATTGAAGAATATCTTGATCTCCAATGGGTATTCATTCCTAACCCTAGTCACAACCCTAACCCTAACCCTAACCCTAATTGCAACCCTAACCCATATTAAGGATTAATTGGAATAACTCTGCGCTGCTTGCTCAAAACGTGCTGAAATTCGGTGTGGTTGCGTGGCAGGCCACCCTTTATTAATCATGAAATGCACAAGTCTCTAGGGCTTTCAGAAAAAAAGTTATTCAAAAATATCTTGTACTTTTTTTTATAGATTTGGTGGTTTCACCATTTCCGAAGGTCGTAGAAGCTCGGGGATGGTCCCAATGGATCGGGCATAGCCACATTAGTGGAGATGGAACCAACTTCCAAGTCTCTATGACCTACAGAAAAAAAGTTATTGAAGAATATCTTGATCTCCAATGGGTATTCATTCCTAACCCTAACCCTAATAGCAACCCTAACCCTAACCCTAACCCTAATCACAACCCTAACCCTAACCCTAATCACAACCCTAACCCTAACCCTAATTGCAACCCTAACCCATATTAAGGATTAATTAGAATAACTCTGCGCTGCTTGCTCAAAATGTGCTGACATTCGGTGTGGTTGCGTGGCAGGCCACCCTTTATTAATCATGAAATGCACAAGTCTCTAGGGCTTTCAGAAAAAAAGTTATTCAAAAATATCTTGTACTTTTTTTTATAGATTTGGTATTTTCACCATTTCCGAAGGTCGTAGAAGCTCGGGGATGGTCCCAATGGATCGGGCATAGCCACATTAGTGGAGATGGAACCAACTTCCAAGTCTCTATGACCTTCAGAAAAAAAGTTATTGAACAATATCTTGAACTCCTATAGGTTTTCATCCCTAACCCTAACCCTAATCACAACCAAAAAATCCAACACTAATCACAACCCTAACCCTACCCCTTCCAAAGGTCGTAGAAGCTCGGGGGTGGTACCAATGGATCGGGCATAGCCACATTAGTGGAGATGGAACCAACTTCCAAGTCTCTATGACCTACAGAAAAAAAGTTATTGAAGAATATCTTGATCTCCAATGGGTATTCATTCCTAACCCTAACCCTAATCGCAACCCTAACCCTAACCCTAACCCTAATTGCAACCCTAACCCATATTAAGGATTAATTGGAATAACTCTGCGCTGCTTGCTCAAACTGTGCTGAAATTCGGTGTGGTTGCGTGGCAGCCCACCCTTTATTAATCATGAAATGCACAAGTCTCTAGGGCTTTCAGAAAAAAAGTTATTCAAAAATATCTTGTACTTTTTTTTATAGATTTGGTGGTTTCACCATTTCCGAAGGTCGTAGAAGCTCGGGGATGGTCCCAATGGATCGGGCATAGCCACATTAGTGGAGATGGAACCAACTTCCAAGTCTCTATGACCTACAGAAAAAAAGTTATTGAAGAATATCTTGATCTCCAATGGGTATTCATTCCTAACCCTAACCCTAATAGCAACCCTAACCCTAACCCTAATCACAACCCTAACCCTAACCCTAATTGCAACCCTAACCCATATTAAGGATTAATTAGAATAACTCTGCGCTGCTTGCTCAAAATGTGCTGAAATTCGGTGTGGTTGCGTGGCAGCCCACCCTTTATTAATCATGAAATGCACAAGTCTCTAGGGCTTTCAGAAAAAAAGTTATTCAAAAATATCTTGTACTTTTTTTTATAGATTTGGTAGTTTCACCATTTCCGAAGGTCGTAGAAGCTCGGGGATGGTCCCAATGGATCGGGCATAGCCACATTAGTGGAGATGGAACCAACTTCCAAGTCTCTATGACCTTCAGAAAAAAAGTTATTGAACAATATCTTGAACTCCTATAGGTTTTCATCCCTAACCCTAACCCTAATCACAACCAAAAAATCCAACACTAATCACAACCCTAACCCTACCCCTTCCAAAGGTCGTAGAAGCTCGGGGGTGGTACCAATGGATCGGGCATAGCCACATTAGTGGAGATGGAACCAACTTCCAAGTCTCTATGACCTACAGAAAAAAAGTTATTGAAGAATATCTTGATCTCCAATGGGTATTCATTCCTAACCCTAACCCTAATAGCAACCCTAACCCTAACCCTAATCACAACCCTAACCCTAACCCTAATTGCAACCCTAACCCATATTAAGGATTAATTGGAATAACTCTGCGCTGCTTGCTCGAAACGTGCTGAAATTCGGTGTGGTTGCGTGGCAGGCCACCCTTTATTAATCATGAAATGCACAAGTCTCTAGGGCTTTCAGAAAAAAAGTTATTCAAAAATATCTTGTACTTTTTTTTATAGATTTGGTGGTTTCACCATTTCCGAAGGTCGTAGAAGCTCGGGGATGGTCCCAATGGATCGGGCATAGCCACATTAGTGGAGATGGAACCAACTTCCAAGTCTCTATGACCTTCAGAAAAAAAGTTATTGAACAATATCTTGAACTCCTATAGGTTTTCATCCCTAACCCTAACCCTAATCACAACCAAAAAATCCAACACTAATCACAACCCTAACCCTACCCCTTCCAAAGGTCGTAGAAGCTCGGGGGTGGTACCAATGGATCGGGCATAGCCACATTAGTGGAGATGGAACCAACTTCCAAGTCTCTATGACCTACAGAAAAAAAGTTATTGAAGAATATCTTGATCTCCAATGGGTATTCATTCCTAACCCTAACCCTAATAGCAACCCTAACCCTAACCCTAATCACAACCCTAACCCTAACCCTAATTGCAACCCTAACCCATATTAAGGATTAATTAGAATAACTCTGCGCTGCTTGCTCAAAATGTGCTGAAATTCGGTGTGGTTGCGTGGCAGGCCACCCTTTATTAATCATGAAATGCACAAGTCTCTAGGGCTTTCAGAAAAAAAGTTATTCAAAAATATCTTGTACTTTTTTTTATAGATTTGGTAGTTTCACCATTTCCGAAGGTTGTAGAAGCTCGGGGATGGTCCCAATGGATCGGGCATAGCCACATTAGTGGAGATGGAACCAACTTCCAAGTCTCTATGACCTTCAGACAAAAAGTTATTGAACAATATCTTGAACTCCTATAGGTTTTCATCCCTAACCCTAACCCTAATCACAACCAAAAAATCCAACACTAATCACAACCCTAACCCTACCCCTTCCAAAGGTCGTAGAAGCTCGGGGGTGGTACCAATGGATCGGGCATAGCCACATTAGTGGAGATGGAACCAACTTCCAAGTCTCTATGACCTACAGAAAAAAAGTTATTGAAGAATATCTTGATCTCCAATGGGTATTCATTCCTAACCCTAACCCTAATAGCAACCCTAACCCTAACCCTAATTGCAACCCTAACCCATATTAAGGATTAATTGGAATAACTCTGCGCTGCTTGCTCGAAACGTGCTGAAATTCGGTGTGGTTGCGTGGCAGGCCACCCTTTATTAATCATGAAATGCACAAGTCTCTAGGGCTTTCAGAAAAAAAGTTATTCAAAAATATCTTGTACTTTTTTTTATAGATTTGGTGGTTTCACCATTTCCGAAGGTCGTAGAAGCTCGGGGATGGTCCCAATGGATCGGGCATAGCCACATTAGTGGAGATGGAACCAACTTCCAAGTCTCTATGACCTTCAGAAAAAAAGTTATTGAACAATATCTTGAACTCCTATAGGTTTTCATCCCTAACCCTAACCCTAATCACAACCAAAAAATCCAACACTAATCACAACCCTAACCCTACCCCTTCCAAAGGTCGTAGAAGCTCGGGGGTGGTACCAATGGATCGGGCATAGCCACATTAGTGGAGATGGAACCAACTTCCAAGTCTCTATGACCTACAGAAAAAAAGTTATTGAAGAATATCTTGATCTCCAATGGGTATTCATTCCTAACCCTAACCCTAATAGCAACCCTAACCCTAACCCTAACCCTAATTGCAACCCTAACCCATATTAAGGATTAATTGGAATAACTCTGCGCTGCTTGCTCAAACTGTGCTGAAATTCGGTGTGGTTGCGTGGCAGCCCACCCTTTATTAATCATGAAATGCACAAGTCTCTAGGGCTTTCAGAAAAAAAGTTATTCAAAAATATCTTGTACTTTTTTTTATAGATTTGGTGGTTTCACCATTTCCGAAGGTCGTAGAAGCTCGGGGATGGTCCCAATGGATCGGGCATAGCCACATTAGTGGAGATGGAACCAACTTCCAAGTCTCTATGACCTTCAGAAAAAAAGTTATTGAACAATATCTTGAACTCCTATAGGTTTTCATCCCTAACCCTAACCCTAATCACAACCAAAAAATCCAACACTAATCACAACCCTAACCCTACCCCTTCCAAAGGTCGTAGAAGCTCGGGGGTGGTACCAATGGATCGGGCATAGCCACATTAGTGGAGATGGAACCAACTTCCAAGTCTCTATGACCTACAGAAAAAAGGTTATTGAAGAATATCTTGATCTCCAATGGGTATTCATTCCTAACCCTAACCCTAATAGCAACCCTAACCCTAACCCTAATCACAACCCTAACCCTAACCCTAATTGCAACCCTAACCCATATTAAGGATTAATTAGAATAACTCTGCGCTGCTTGCTCAAAATGTGCTGAAATTCGGTGTGGTTGCGTGGCAGGCCACCCTTTATTAATCATGAAATGCACAAGTCTCTAGGGCTTTCAGAAAAAAAGTTATTCAAAAATATCTTGTACTTTTTTTTATAGATTTGGTAGTTTCACCATTTCCGAAGGTCGTAGAAGCTCGGGGATGGTCCCAATGGATCGGGCATAGCCACATTAGTGGAGATGGAACCAACTTCCAAGTCTCTATGACCTTCAGAAAAAAAGTTATTGAACAATATCTTGAACTCCTATAGGTTTTCATCCCTAACCCTAACCCTAATCACAACCAAAAAATCCAACACTAATCACAACCCTAACCCTACCCCTTCCAAAGGTCGTAGAAGCTCGGGGGTGGTACCAATGGATCGGGCATAGCCACATTAGTGGAGATGGAACCAACTTCCAAGTCTCTATGACCTACAGAAAAAAAGTTATTGAAGAATATCTTGATCTCCAATGGGTATTCATTCCTAACCCTAACCCTAATAGCAACCCTAACCCTAACCCTAATAGCAACCCTAACCCATATTAAGGATTAATTGGAATAACTCTGCGCTGCTTGCTCAAAACGTGCTGAAATTCGGTGTGGTTGCGTGGCAGGCCACCCTTTATTAATCATGAAATGCACAAGTCTCTAGGGCTTTCAGAAAAAAAGTTATTCAAAAATATCTTGTACTTTTTTTTATAGATTTGGTGGTTTCACCATTTCCGAAGGTCGTAGAAGCTCGGGGATGGTCCCAATGGATCGGGCATAGCCACATTAGTGGAGATGGAACCAACTTCCAAGTCTCTATGACCTTCAGAAAAAAAGTTATTGAACAATATCTTGAACTCCTATAGGTTTTCATCCCTAACCCTAACCCTAATCACAACCAAAAAATCCAACACTAATCACAACCCTAACCCTACCCCTTCCAAAGGTCGTAGAAGCTCGGGGGTGGTACCAATGGATCGGGCATAGCCACATTAGTGGAGATGGAACCAACTTCCAAGTCTCTATGACCTACAGAAAAAAAGTTATTGAAGAATATCTTGATCTCCAATGGGTATTCATTCCTAACCCTAGTCACAACCCTAACCCTAACCCTAACCCTAATTGCAACCCTAACCCATATTAAGGATTAATTGGAATAACTCTGCGCTGCTTGCTCAAAACGTGCTGAAATTCGGTGTGGTTGCGTGGCAGGCCACCCTTTATTAATCATGAAATGCACAAGTCTCTAGGGCTTTCAGAAAAAAAGTTATTCAAAAATATCTTGTACTTTTTTTTATAGATTTGGTGGTTTCACCATTTCCGAAGGTCGTAGAAGCTCGGGGATGGTCCCAATGGATCGGGCATAGCCACATTAGTGGAGATGGAACCAACTTCCAAGTCTCTATGACCTACAGAAAAAAAGTTATTGAAGAATATCTTGATCTCCAATGGGTATTCATTCCTAACCCTAACCCTAATAGCAACCCTAACCCTAACCCTAACCCTAATCACAACCCTAACCCTAACCCTAATCACAACCCTAACCCTAACCCTAATTGCAACCCTAACCCATATTAAGGATTAATTAGAATAACTCTGCGCTGCTTGCTCAAAATGTGCTGACATTCGGTGTGGTTGCGTGGCAGGCCACCCTTTATTAATCATGAAATGCACAAGTCTCTAGGGCTTTCAGAAAAAAAGTTATTCAAAAATATCTTGTACTTTTTTTTATAGATTTGGTATTTTCACCATTTCCGAAGGTCGTAGAAGCTCGGGGATGGTCCCAATGGATCGGGCATAGCCACATTAGTGGAGATGGAACCAACTTCCAAGTCTCTATGACCTTCAGAAAAAAAGTTATTGAACAATATCTTGAACTCCTATAGGTTTTCATCCCTAACCCTAACCCTAATCACAACCAAAAAATCCAACACTAATCACAACCCTAACCCTACCCCTTCCAAAGGTCGTAGAAGCTCGGGGGTGGTACCAATGGATCGGGCATAGCCACATTAGTGGAGATGGAACCAACTTCCAAGTCTCTATGACCTACAGAAAAAAAGTTATTGAAGAATATCTTGATCTCCAATGGGTATTCATTCCTAACCCTAACCCTAATCGCAACCCTAACCCTAACCCTAACCCTAATTGCAACCCTAACCCATATTAAGGATTAATTGGAATAACTCTGCGCTGCTTGCTCAAACTGTGCTGAAATTCGGTGTGGTTGCGTGGCAGCCCACCCTTTATTAATCATGAAATGCACAAGTCTCTAGGGCTTTCAGAAAAAAAGTTATTCAAAAATATCTTGTACTTTTTTTTATAGATTTGGTGGTTTCACCATTTCCGAAGGTCGTAGAAGCTCGGGGATGGTCCCAATGGATCGGGCATAGCCACATTAGTGGAGATGGAACCAACTTCCAAGTCTCTATGACCTACAGAAAAAAAGTTATTGAAGAATATCTTGATCTCCAATGGGTATTCATTCCTAACCCTAACCCTAATAGCAACCCTAACCCTAACCCTAATCACAACCCTAACCCTAACCCTAATTGCAACCCTAACCCATATTAAGGATTAATTAGAATAACTCTGCGCTGCTTGCTCAAAATGTGCTGAAATTCGGTGTGGTTGCGTGGCAGCCCACCCTTTATTAATCATGAAATGCACAAGTCTCTAGGGCTTTCAGAAAAAAAGTTATTCAAAAATATCTTGTACTTTTTTTTATAGATTTGGTAGTTTCACCATTTCCGAAGGTCGTAGAAGCTCGGGGATGGTCCCAATGGATCGGGCATAGCCACATTAGTGGAGATGGAACCAACTTCCAAGTCTCTATGACCTTCAGAAAAAAAGTTATTGAACAATATCTTGAACTCCTATAGGTTTTCATCCCTAACCCTAACCCTAATCACAACCAAAAAATCCAACACTAATCACAACCCTAACCCTACCCCTTCCAAAGGTCGTAGAAGCTCGGGGGTGGTACCAATGGATCGGGCATAGCCACATTAGTGGAGATGGAACCAACTTCCAAGTCTCTATGACCTACAGAAAAAAAGTTATTGAAGAATATCTTGATCTCCAATGGGTATTCATTCCTAACCCTAACCCTAATAGCAACCCTAACCCTAACCCTAATCACAATCCTAACCCTAACCCTAATTGCAACCCTAACCCATATTAAGGATTAATTGGAATAACTCTGCGCTGCTTGCTCGAAATGTGCTGAAATTCGGTGTGGTTGCGTGGCAGGCCACCCTTTATTAATCATGAAATGCACAAGTCTCTAGGGCTTTCAGAAAAAAAGTTATTCAAAAATATCTTGTACTTTTTTTTATAGATTTGGTGGTTTCACCATTTCCGAAGGTCATAGAAGCCCGGGGATGGTCCCAATGGATCGGGCATAGCCACATTAGTGGAGATGGAACCAACTTCCAAGTCTCTATGACCTTCAGAAAAAAAGTTATTGAACAATATCTTGAACTCCTATAGGTTTTCATCCCTAACCCTAACCCTAATCACAACCAAAAAATCCAACACTAATCACAACCCTAACCCTACCCCTTCCAAAGGTCGTAGAAGCTCGGGGGTGGTACCAATGGATCGGGCATAGCCACATTAGTGGAGATGGAACCAACTTCCAAGTCTCTATGACCTACAGAAAAAAAGTTATTGAAGAATATCTTGATCTCCAATGGGTATTCATTCCTAACCCTAACCCTAATAGCAACCCTAACCCTAACCCTAACCCTAATTGCAACCCTAACCCATATTAAGGATTAATTGGAATAACTCTGCGCTGCTTGCTCAAAATGTGCTGAAATTCGGTGTGGTTGCGTGGCAGCCCACCCTTTATTAATCATGAAATGCACAAGTCTCTAGGGCTTTCAGAAAAAAAGTTATTCAAAAATATCTTGTACTTTTTTTTATAGATTTGGTGGTTTCACCATTTCCGAAGGTCGTAGAAGCTCGGGGATGGTCCCAATGGATCGGGCATAGCCACATTAGTGGAGATGGAACCAACTTCCAAGTCTCTATGACCTTCAGAAAAAAAGTTATTGAACAATATCTTGAACTCCTATAGGTTTTCATCCCTAACCCTAACCCTAATCACAACCAAAAAATCCAACACTAATCACAACCCTAACCCTACCCCTTCCAAAGGTCGTAGAAGCTCGGGGGTGGTACCAATGGATCGGGCATAGCCACATTAGTGGAGATGGAACCAACTTCCAAGTCTCTATGACCTACAGAAAAAAAGTTATTGAAGAATATCTTGATCTCCAATGGGTATTCATTCCTAACCCTAACCCTAATCGCAACCCTAACCCTAACCCTAATCACAACCCTAACCCTAACCCTAATTGCAACCCTAACCCATATTAAGGATTAATTGGAATAACTCTGCGCTGCTTGCTCGAAACGTGCTGAAATTCGGTGTGGTTGCGTGGCAGGCCACCCTTTATTAATCATGAAATGCACAAGTCTCTAGGGCTTTCAGAAAAAAAGTTATTCAAAAATATCTTGTACTTTTTTTTATAGATTTGGTGGTTTCACCATTTCCGAAGGTCGTAGAAGCTCGGGGATGGTCCCAATGGATCGGGCATAGCCACATTAGTGGAGATGGAACCAACTTCCAAGTCTCTATGACCTTCAGAAAAAAAGTTATTGAACAATATCTTGAACTCCTATAGGTTTTCATCCCTAACCCTAACCCTAATCACAACCAAAAAATCCAACACTAATCACAACCCTAACCCTACCCCTTCCAAAGGTCGTAGAAGCTCGGGGGTGGTACCAATGGATCGGGCATAGCCACATTAGTGGAGATGGAACCAACTTCCAAGTCTCTATGACCTACAGAAAAAAAGTTATTGAACAATATCTTGAACTCCTATAGGTTTTCATCCCTAACCCTAACCCTAATCACAACCAAAAAATCCAACACTAATCACAACCCTAACCCTACCCCTTCCAAAGGTCGTAGAAGCTCGGGGGTGGTACCAATGGATCGGGCATAGCCACATTAGTGGAGATGGAACCAACTTCCAAGTCTCTATGACCTACAGAAAAAAAGTTATTGAAGAATATCTTGATCTCCAATGGGTATTCATTCCTAACCCTAACCCTAATAGCAACCCTAACCCTAACCCTAACCCTAATTGCAACCCTAACCCATATTAAGGATTAATTGGAATAACTCTGCGCTGCTTGCTCAAAATGTGCTGAAATTCGGTGTGGTTGCGTGGCAGCCCACCCTTTATTAATCATGAAATGCACAAGTCTCTAGGGCTTTCAGAAAAAAAGTTATTCAAAAATATCTTGTACTTTTTTTTATAGATTTGGTGGTTTCACCATTTCCGAAGGTCGTAGAAGCTCGGGGATGGTCCCAATGGATCGGGCATAGCCACATTAGTGGAGATGGAACCAACTTCCAAGTCTCTATGACCTTCAGAAAAAAAGTTATTGAACAATATCTTGAACTCCTATAGGTTTTCATCCCTAACCCTAACCCTAATCACAACCAAAAAATCCAACACTAATCACAACCCTAACCCTACCCCTTCCAAAGGTCGTAGAAGCTCGGGGGTGGTACCAATGGATCGGGCATAGCCACATTAGTGGAGATGGAACCAACTTCCAAGTCTCTATGACCTACAGAAAAAAGGTTATTGAAGAATATCTTGATCTCCAATGGGTATTCATTCCTAACCCTAACCCTAACCCTAATTGCAACCCTAACCCATATTAAGGATTAATTAGAATAACTCTGCGCTGCTTGCTCAAAATGTGCTGAAATTCGGTGTGGTTGCGTGGCAGGCCACCCTTTATTAATCATGAAATGCACAAGTCTCTAGGGCTTTCAGAAAAAAAGTTATTCAAAAATATCTTGTACTTTTTTTTATAGATTTGGTGGTTTCACCATTTCCGAAGGTCGTAGAAGCTCGGGGATGGTCCCAATGGATCGGGCATAGCCACATTAGTGGAGATGGAACCAACTTCCAAGTCTCTATGACCTTCAGAAAAAAAGTTATTGAACAATATCTTGAACTCCTATAGGTTTTCATCCCTAACCCTAACCCTAATCACAACCAAAAAATCCAACACTAATCACAACCCTAACCCTACCCCTTCCAAAGGTCGTAGAAGCTCGGGGGTGGTACCAATGGATCGGGCATAGCCACATTAGTGGAGATGGAACCAACTTCCAAGTCTCTATGACCTACAGAAAAAAAGTTATTGAAGAATATCTTGATCTCCAATGGGTATTCATTCCTAACCCTAACCCTAATAGCAACCCTAACCCTAACCCTAATCACAACCCTAACCCTAACCCTAATTGCAACCCTAACCCATATTAAGGATTAATTGGAATTACTCTGCGCTGCTTGCTCAAAATGTGCTGAAATTCGGTGTGGTTGCGTGGCAGGCCACCCTTTATTAATCATGAAATGCACAAGTCTCTAGGGCTTTCAGAAAAAAAGTTATTCAAAAATATCTTGTACTTTTTTTTATAGATTTGGTGGTTTCACCATTTCCGAAGGTCATAGAAGCCCGGGGATGGTCCCAATGGACCGGGCATAGCCACATTAGTGGAGATGGAACCAACTTCCAAGTCTCTATGACCTTCAGAAAAAAAGTTATTGAACAATATCTTGAACTCCTATAGGTTTTCATCCCTAACCCTAACCCTAATCACAACCAAAAAATCCAACACTAATCACAACCCTAACCCTACCCCTTCCAAAGGTCGTAGAAGCTCGGGGGTGGTACCAATGGATCGGGCATAGCCACATTAGTGGAGATGGAACCAACTTCCAAGTCTCTATGACCTACAGAAAAAAAGTTATTGAAGAATATCTTGATCTCCAATGGGTATTCATTCCTAACCCTAACCCTAATAGCAACCCTAACCCTAACCCTAATCACAACCCTAACCCTAACCCTAATTGCAACCCTAACCCATATTAAGGATTAATTGGAATAACTCTGCGCTGCTTGCTCGAAACGTGCTGAAATTCGGTGTGGTTGCGTGGCAGGCCACCCTTTATTAATCATGAAATGCACAAGTCTCTAGGGCTTTCAGAAAAAAAGTTATTCAAAAATATCTTGTACTTTTTTTTATAGATTTGGTGGTTTCACCATTTCCGAAGGTCGTAAAAGCTCGGGGATGGTCCCAATGGATCGGGCATAGCCACATTAGTGGAGATGGAACCAACTTCCAAGTCTCTATGACCTTCAGAAAAAAAGTTATTGAACAATATCTTGAACTCCTATAGGTTTTCATCCCTAACCCTAACCCTAATCACAACCAAAAAATCCAACACTAATCACAACCCTAACCCTACCCCTTCCAAAGGTCGTAGAAGCTCGGGGGTGGTACCAATGGATCGGGCATAGCCACATTAGTGGAGATGGAACCAACTTCCAAGTCTCTATGACCTACAGAAAAAAAGTTATTGAAGAATATCTTGATCTCCAATGGGTATTCATTCCTAACCCTAACCCTAATAGCAACCCTAACCCTAACCCTAATCACAACCCTAACCCTAACCCTAATTGCAACCCTAACCCATATTAAGGATTAATTGGAATAACTCTGCGCTGCTTGCTCGAAACGTGCTGAAATTCGGTGTGGTTGCGTGGCAGGCCACCCTTTATTAATCATGAAATGCACAAGTCTCTAGGGCTTTCAGAAAAAAAGTTATTCAAAAATATCTTGTACTTTTTTTTATAGATTTGGTGGTTTCACCATTTCCGAAGGTCGTAGAAGCTCGGGGATGGTCCCAATGGATCGGGCATAGCCACATTAGTGGAGATGGAACCAACTTCCAAGTCTCTATGACCTTCAGAAAAAAAGTTATTGAACAATATCTTGAACTCCTATAGGTTTTCATCCCTAACCCTAACCCTAATCACAACCAAAAAATCCAACACTAATCACAACCCTAACCCTACCCCTTCCAAAGGTCGTAGAAGCTCGGGGGTGGTACCAATGGATCGGGCATAGCCACATTAGTGGAGATGGAACCAACTTCCAAGTCTCTATGACCTACAGAAAAAAAGTTATTGAAGAATATCTTGATCTCCAATGGGTATTCATTCCTAACCCTAACCCTAATAGCAACCCTAACCCTAACCCTAATCACAACCCTAACCCTAATCACAACCCTAACCCTAACCCTAATTGCAACCCTAACCCATATTAAGGATTAATTGGAATAACTCTGCGCTGCTTGCTCGAAACGTGCTGAAATTCGGTGTGGTTGCGTGGCAGGCCACCCTTTATTAATCATGAAATGCATAAGTCTCTAGGGCTTTCAGAAAAAAAGTTATTCAAAAATATCTTGTACTTTTTTTTATAGATTTGGTGGTTTCACCATTTCCGAAGGTCGTAGAAGCTCGGGGATGGTCCCAATGGATCGGGCATAGCCACATTAGTGGAGATGGAACCAACTTCCAAGTCTCTATGACCTACAGAAAAAAAGTTATTGAAGAATATCTTGATCTCCAATGGGTATTCATTCCTAACCCTAACCCTAATAGCAACCCTAACCCTAACCCTAATTGCAACCCTAACCCTAACCCTAATTGCAACCCTAACCCATATTAAGGATTAATTGGAATAACTCTGCGCTGCTTGCTCGAAATGTGCTGAAATTCGGTGTGGTTGCGTGGCAGGCCACCCTTTATTAATCATGAAATGCACAAGTCTCTAGGGCTTTCAGAAAAAAAGTTATTCAAAAATATCTTGTACTTTTTTTTATAGATTTGGTGGTTTCACCATTTCCGAAGGTCGTAGAAGCTCGGGGATGGTCCCAATGGATCGGGCATAGCCACATTAGTGGAGATGGAACCAACTTCCAAGTCTCTATGACCTTCAGAAAAAAAGTTATTGAACAATATCTTGAACTCCTATAGGTTTTCATCCCTAACCCTAACCCTAATCACAACCAAAAAATCCAACACTAATCACAACCCTAACCCTACCCCTTCCAAAGGTCGTAGAAGCTCGGGGGTGGTACCAATGGATCGGGCATAGCCACATTAGTGGAGATGGAACCAACTTCCAAGTCTCTATGACCTACAGAAAAAAAGTTATTGAAGAATATCTTGATCTCCAATGGGTATTCATTCCTAACCCTAACCCTAATAGCAACCCTAACCCTAACCCTAATCACAACCCTAACCCTAACCCTAATTGCAACCCTAACCCATATTAAGGATTAATTGGAATAACTCTGCGCTGCTTGCTCGAAACGTGCTGAAATTCGGTGTGGTTGCGTGGCAGGCCACCCTTTATTAATCATGAAATGCACAAGTCTCTAGGGCTTTCAGAAAAAAAGTTATTCAAAAATATCTTGTACTTTTTTTTATAGATTTGGTGGTTTCACCATTTCCGAAGGTCGTAGAAGCTCGGGGATGGTCCCAATGGATCGGGCATAGCCACATTAGTGGAGATGGAACCAACTTCCAAGTCTCTATGACCTTCAGAAAAAAAGTTATTGAACAATATCTTGAACTCCTATAGGTTTTCATCCCTAACCCTAACCCTAATCACAACCAAAAAATCCAACACTAATCACAACCCTAAGCCTACCCCTTCCAAAGGTCGTAGAAGCTCGGGGGTGGTACCAATGGATCGGGCATAGCCACATTAGTGGAGATGGAACCAACTTCCAAGTCTCTATGACCTACAGAAAAAAAGTTATTGAAGAATATCTTGATCTCCAATGGGTATTCATTCCTAACCCTAACCCTAATAGCAACCCTAACCCTAACCCTAATCACAACCCTAACCCTAACCCTAATTGCAACCCTAACCCATATTAAGGATTAATTGGAATAACTCTGCGCTGCTTGCTCGAAACGTGCTGAAATTCGGTGTGGTTGCGTGGCAGGCCACCCTTTATTAATCATGAAATGCACAAGTCTCTAGGGCTTTCAGAAAAAAAGTTATTCAAAAATATCTTGTACTTTTTTTTATAGATTTGGTGGTTTCACCATTTCCGAAGGTCGTAGAAGCTCGGGGATGGTCCCAATGGATCGGGCATAGCCACATTAGTGGAGATGGAACCAACTTCCAAGTCTCTATGACCTTCAGAAAAAAAGTTATTGAACAATATCTTGAACTCCTATAGGTTTTCATCCCTAACCCTAACCCTAATCACAACCAAAAAATCCAACACTAATCACAACCCTAACCCTACCCCTTCCAAAGGTCGTAGAAGCTCGGGGGTGGTACCAATGGATCGGGCATAGCCACATTAGTGGAGATGGAACCAACTTCCAAGTCTCTATGACCTACAGAAAAAAGGTTATTGAAGAATATCTTGATCTCCAATGGGTATTCATTCCTAACCCTAACCCTAATAGCAACCCTAACCCTAACCCTAATCACAACCCTAACCCTAACCCTAATTGCAACCCTAACCCATATTAAGGATTAATTGGAATAACTCTGCGCTGCTTGCTCGAAACGTGCTGAAATTCGGTGTGGTTGCGTGGCAGGCCACCCTTTATTAATCATGAAATGCACAAGTCTCTAGGGCTTTCAGAAAAAAAGTTATTCAAAAATATCTTGTACTTTTTTTTATAGATTTGGTGGTTTCACCATTTCCGAAGGTCGTAGAAGCTCGGGGATGGTCCCAATGGATCGGGCATAGCCACATTAGTGGAGATGGAACCAACTTCCAAGTCTCTATGACCTTCAGAAAAAAAGTTATTGAACAATATCTTGAACTCCTATAGGTTTTCATCCCTAACCCTAACCCTAATCACAACCAAAAAATCCAACACTAATCACAACCCTAACCCTACCCCTTCCAAAGGTCGTAGAAGCTCGGGGGTGGTACCAATGGATCGGGCATAGCCACATTAGTGGAGATGGAACCAACTTCCAAGTCTCTATGACCTACAGAAAAAAGGTTATTGAAGAATATCTTGATCTCCAATGGGTATTCATTCCTAACCCTAACCCTAACCCTAATTGCAACCCTAACCCATATTAAGGATTAATTAGAATAACTCTGCGCTGCTTGCTCAAAATGTGCTGAAATTCGGTGTGGTTGCGTGGCAGGCCACCCTTTATTAATCATGAAATGCACAAGTCTCTAGGGCTTTCAGAAAAAAAGTTATTCAAAAATATCTTGTACTTTTTTTTATAGATTTGGTGGTTTCACCATTTCCGAAGGTCGTAGAAGCTCGGGGATGGTCCCAATGGATCGGGCATAGCCACATTAGTGGAGATGGAACCAACTTCCAAGTCTCTATGACCTTCAGAAAAAAAGTTATTGAACAATATCTTGAACTCCTATAGGTTTTCATCCCTAACCCTAACCCTAATCACAACCAAAAAATCCAACACTAATCACAACCCTAACCCTACCCCTTCCAAAGGTCGTAGAAGCTCGGGGGTGGTACCAATGGATCGGGCATAGCCACATTAGTGGAGATGGAACCAACTTCCAAGTCTCTATGACCTACAGAAAAAAAGTTATTGAAGAATATCTTGATCTCCAATGGGTATTCATTCCTAACCCTAACCCTAATAGCAACCCTAACCCTAACCCTAATCACAACCCTAACCCTAACCCTAATTGCAACCCTAACCCATATTAAGGATTAATTGGAATAACTCTGCGCTGCTTGCTCGAAACGTGCTGAAATTCGGTGTGGTTGCGTGGCAGGCCACCCTTTATTAATCATGAAATGCACAAGTCTCTAGGGCTTTCAGAAAAAAAGTTATTCAAAAATATCTTGTACTTTTTTTTATAGATTTGGTGGTTTCACCATTTCCGAAGGTCGTAGAAGCTCGGGGATGGTCCCAATGGATCGGGCATAGCCACATTAGTGGAGATGGAACCAACTTCCAAGTCTCTATGACCTTCAGAAAAAAAGTTATTGAACAATATCTTGAACTCCTATAGGTTTTCATCCCTAACCCTAACCCTAATCACAACCAAAAAATCCAACACTAATCACAACCCTAAGCCTACCCCTTCCAAAGGTCGTAGAAGCTCGGGGGTGGTACCAATGGATCGGGCATAGCCACATTAGTGGAGATGGAACCAACTTCCAAGTCTCTATGACCTACAGAAAAAAAGTTATTGAAGAATATCTTGATCTCCAATGGGTATTCATTCCTAACCCTAACCCTAATAGCAACCCTAACCCTAACCCTAATCACAACCCTAACCCTAACCCTAATTGCAACCCTAACCCATATTAAGGATTAATTGGAATAACTCTGCGCTGCTTGCTCGAAACGTGCTGAAATTCGGTGTGGTTGCGTGGCAGGCCACCCTTTATTAATCATGAAATGCACAAGTCTCTAGGGCTTTCAGAAAAAAAGTTATTCAAAAATATCTTGTACTTTTTTTTATAGATTTGGTGGTTTCACCATTTCCGAAGGTCGTAGAAGCTCGGGGATGGTCCCAATGGATCGGGCATAGCCACATTAGTGGAGATGGAACCAACTTCCAAGTCTCTATGACCTACAGAAAAAAAGTTATTGAAGAATATCTTGATCTCCAATGGGTATTCATTCCTAACCCTAACCCTAATAGCAACCCTAACCCTAACCCTAATTGCAACCCTAACCCTAACCCTAATTGCAACCCTAACCCATATTAAGGATTAATTGGAATAACTCTGCGCTGCTTGCTCGAAATGTGCTGAAATTCGGTGTGGTTGCGTGGCAGGCCACCCTTTATTAATCATGAAATGCACAAGTCTCTAGGGCTTTCAGAAAAAAAGTTATTCAAAAATATCTTGTACTTTTTTTTATAGATTTGGTGGTTTCACCATTTCCGAAGGTCGTAGAAGCTCGGGGATGGTCCCAATGGATCGGGCATAGCCACATTAGTGGAGATGGAACCAACTTCCAAGTCTCTATGACCTTCAGAAAAAAAGTTATTGAACAATATCTTGAACTCCTATAGGTTTTCATCCCTAACCCTAACCCTAATCACAACCAAAAAATCCAACACTAATCACAACCCTAACCCTACCCCTTCCAAAGGTCGTAGAAGCTCGGGGGTGGTACCAATGGATCGGGCATAGCCACATTAGTGGAGATGGAACCAACTTCCAAGTCTCTATGACCTACAGAAAAAAAGTTATTGAAGAATATCTTGATCTCCAATGGGTATTCATTCCTAACCCTAACCCTAATAGCAACCCTAACCCTAACCCTAATCACAACCCTAACCCTAACCCTAATTGCAACCCTAACCCATATTAAGGATTAATTGGAATAACTCTGCGCTGCTTGCTCGAAACGTGCTGAAATTCGGTGTGGTTGCGTGGCAGGCCACCCTTTATTAATCATGAAATGCACAAGTCTCTAGGGCTTTCAGAAAAAAAGTTATTCAAAAATATCTTGTACTTTTTTTTATAGATTTGCTGGTTTCACCATTTCCGAAGGTCGTAGAAGCTCGGGGATGGTCCCAATGGATCGGGCATAGCCACATTAGTGGAGATGGAACCAACTTCCAAGTCTCTATGACCTTCAGAAAAAAAGTTATTGAACAATATCTTGAACTCCTATAGGTTTTCATCCCTAACCCTAACCCTAATCACAACCAAAAAATCCAACACTAATCACAACCCTAACCCTACCCCTTCCAAAGGTCGTAGAAGCTCGGGGGTGGTACCAATGGATCGGGCATAGCCACATTAGTGGAGATGGAACCAACTTCCAAGTCCCTATGACCTTCAGAAAAAAAGTTATTGAAGAATATCTTGATCTCCAATGGGTATTCATTCCTAACCCTAACCCTAATAGCAACCCTAACCCTAACCCTAATCACAATCCTAACCCTAACCCTAATTGCAACCCTAACCCATATTAAGGATTAATTGGAATAACTCTGCGCTGCTTGCTCGAAACGTGCTGAAATTCGGTGTGGTTGCGTGGCAGGCCACCCTTTATTAATCATGAAATGCACAAGTCTCTAGGGCTTTCAGAAAAAAAGTTATTCAAAAATATCTTGTACTTTTTTTTATAGATTTGGTGGTTTCACCATTTCCGAAGGTCGTAGAAGCTCGGGGATGGTCCCAATGGATCGGGCATAGCCACATTAGTGGAGATGGAACCAACTTCCAAGTCTCTATGACCTTCAGAAAAAAAGTTATTGAACAATATCTTGAACTCCTATAGGTTTTCATCCCTAACCCTAACCCTAATCACAACCAAAAAATCCAACACTAATCACAACCCTAACCCTACCCCTTCCAAAGGTCGTAGAAGCTCGGGGGTGGTACCAATGGATCGGGCATAGCCACATTAGTGGAGATGGAACCAACTTCCAAGTCTCTATGACCTACAGAAAAAAGGTTATTGAAGAATATCTTGATCTCCAATGGGTATTCATTCCTAACCCTAACCCTAATCACAACCCTAACCCTAACCCTAATCACAACCCTAACCCTAACCCTAATTGCAACCCTAACCCATATTAAGGATTAATTGGAATAACTCTGCGCTGCTTGCTCGAAATGTGCTGAAATTCGGTGTGGTTGCGTGGCAGGCCACCCTTTATTAATCATGAAATGCACAAGTCTCTAGGGCTTTCAGAAAAAAAGTTATTCAAAAATATCTTGTACTTTTTTTTATAGATTTGGTGGTTTCACAATTTCCGAAGGTCGTAGAAGCTCGGGGATGGTCCCAATGGATCGGGCATAGCCACATTAGTGGAGATGGAACCAACTTCCAAGTCTCTATGACCTACAGAAAAAAAGTTATTGAAGAATATCTTGATCTCCAATGGGTATTCATTCCTAACCCTAACCCTAATAGCAACCCTAACCCTAATCACAACCCTAACCCTAACCCATATTAAGGATTAATTGGAATAACTCTGCGCTGCTTGCTCGAAATGTGCTGAAATTCGGTGTGGTTGCGTGGCAGGCCACCCTTTATTAATCATGAAATGCACAAGTCTCTAGGGCTTTCAGAAAAAAAGTTATTCAAAAATATCTTGTACTTTTTTTTATAGATTTGGTGGTTTCACCATTTCCGAAGGTCGTAGAAGCTCGGGGATGGTCCCAATGGATCGGGCATAGCCACATTAGTGGAGATAGAACCAACTTCCAAGTCTCTATGACCTTCAGAAAAAAAGTTATTGAACAATATCTTGAACTCCTATAGGTTTTCATCCCTAACCCTAACCCTAATCACAACCAAAAAATCCAACACTAATCACAACCCTAACCCTACCCCTTCCAAAGGTCGTAGAAGCTCGGGGGTGGCACCAATGGATCGGGCATAGCCACATTAGTGGAGATGGAACCAACTTCCAAGTCTCTATGACCTACAGAAAAAAAGTTATTGAAGAATATCTTGATCTCCAATGGGTATTCATTCCTAACCCTAACCCTAATAGCAACCCTAACCCTAACCCTAATCACAACCCTAACCCTAACCCTAATTGCAACCCTAACCCATATTAAGGATTAATTGGAATAACTCTGCGCTGCTTGCTCGAAATGTGCTGAAATTCGGTGTGGTTGCGTGGCAGGCCACCCTTTATTAATCATGAAATGCACAAGTCTCTAGGGCTTTCAGAAAAAAAGTTATTCAAAAATATCTTGTACTTTTTTTTATAGATTTGGTGGTTTCACCATTTCCGAAGGTCGTAGAAGCTCGGGGATGGTCCCAATGGATCGGGCATAGCCACATTAGTGGAGATGGAACCAACTTCCAAGTCTCTATGACCTTCAGAAAAAAAGTTATTGAACAATATCTTGAACTCCTATAGGTTTTCATCCCTAACCCTAACCCTAATCACAACCAAAAAATCCAACACTAATCACAACCCTAACCCTACCCCTTCCAAAGGTCGTAGAAGCTCGGGGGTGGTACCAATGGATCGGGCATAGCCACATTAGTGGAGATGGAACCAACTTCCAAGTCTCTATGACCTACAGAAAAAAAGTTATTGAAGAATATATTGATCTCCAATGGGTATTCATCCCTAACCCTAACCCTAATCACAACCAAAAAATCCAACACTAATCACAACCCTAACCCTACCCCTTCCAAAGGTCGTAGAAGCTCGGGGGTGGTACCAATGGATCGGGCATAGCCACATTAGTGGAGATGGAACCAACTTCCAAGTCTCTATGACCTACAGAAAAAAGGTTATTGAAGAATATCTTGATCTCCAATGGGTATTCATTCCTAACCCTAACCCTAATAGCAACCCTAACCCTAACCCTAATCACAACCCTAACCCTAACCCTAATTGCAACCCTAACCCATATTAAGGATTAATTGGAATAACTCTGCGCTGCTTGCTCAAAATGTGCTGAAATTCGGTGTGGTTGCGTGGCAGGCCACCCTTTATTAATCATGAAATGCACAAGTCTCTAGGGCTTTCAGAAAAAAAGTTATTCAAAAATATCTTGTACTTTTTTTTATAGATTTGGTGGTTTCACCATTTCCGAAGGTCGTAGAAGCTCGGGGATGGTCCCAATGGATCGGGCATAGCCACATTAGTGGAGATGGAACCAACTTCCAAGTCTCTATGACCTTCAGAAAAAAAGTTATTGAACAATATCTTGAACTCCTATAGGTTTTCATCCCTAACCCTAACCCTAATCACAACCAAAAAATCCAACACTAATCACAACCCTAACCCTACCCCTTCCAAAGGTCGTAGAAGCTCGGGGATGGTACCAATGGATCGGGCATAGCCACATTAGTGGAGATGGAACCAACTTCCAAGTCTCTATGACCTTCAGAAAAAAAGTTATTGAACAATATCTTGAACTCCTATAGGTTTTCATCCCTAACCCTAACCCTAATCACAACCAAAAAATCCAACACTAATCACAACCCTAACCCTACCCCTTCCAAAGGTCGTAGAAGCTCGGGGGTGGCACCAATGGATCGGGCATAGCCACATTAGTGGAGATGGAACCAACTTCCAAGTCTCTATGACCTACAGAAAAAAAGTTATTGAAGAATATCTTGATCTCCAATGGGTATTCATTCCTAACCCTAACCCTAATAGCAACCCTAACCCTAACCCTAATCACAACCCTAACCCTAACCCATATTAAGGATTAATTGGAATAACTCTGCGCTGCTTGCTCGAAATGTGCTGAAATTCGGTGTGGTTGCGTGGCAGGCCACCCTTTATTAATCATGAAATGCACAAGTCTCTAGGGCTTTCAGAAAAAAAGTTATTCAAAAATATCTTGTACTTTTTTTTATAGATTTGGTGGTTTCACCATTTCCGAAGGTCGTAGAAGCTCGGGGATGGTCCCAATGGATCGGGCATAGCCACATTAGTGGAGATAGAACCAACTTCCAAGTCTCTATGACCTTCAGAAAAAAAGTTATTGAACAATATCTTGAACTCCTATAGGTTTTCATCCCTAACCCTAACCCTAATCACAACCAAAAAATCCAACACTAATCACAACCCTAACCCTACCCCTTCCAAAGGTCGTAGAAGCTCGGGGGTGGCACCAATGGATCGGGCATAGCCACATTAGTGGAGATGGAACCAACTTCCAAGTCTCTATGACCTACAGAAAAAAAGTTATTGAAGAATATCTTGATCTCCAATGGGTATTCATTCCTAACCCTAACCCTAATAGCAACCCTAACCCTAACCCTAATCACAACCCTAACCCTAACCCTAATTGCAACCCTAACCCATATTAAGGATTAATTGGAATAACTCTGCGCTGCTTGCTCGAAATGTGCTGAAATTCGGTGTGGTTGCGTGGCAGGCCACCCTTTATTAATCATGAAATGCACAAGTCTCTAGGGCTTTCAGAAAAAAAGTTATTCAAAAATATCTTGTACTTTTTTTTATAGATTTGGTGGTTTCACCATTTCCGAAGGTCGTAGAAGCTCGGGGGTGGTCCCAATGGATCGGGCATAGCCACATTAGTGGAGATGGAACCAACTTCCAAGTCTCTATGACCTTCAGAAAAAAAGTTATTGAACAATATCTTGAACTCCTATAGGTTTTCATCCCTAACCCTAACCCTAATCACAACCAAAAAATCCAACACTAATCACAACCCTAACCCTACCCCTTCCAAAGGTCGTAGAAGCTCGGGGGTGGTACCAATGGATCGGGCATAGCCACATTAGTGGAGATGGAACCAACTTCCAAGTCTCTATGACCTACAGAAAAAAAGTTATTGAAGAATATCTTGATCTCCAATGGGTATTCATTCCTAACCCTAACCCTAATAGCAACCCTAACCCTAACCCTAATAGCAACCCTAACCCTAACCCTAATCACAACCCTAACCCTAACCCTAATTGCAACCCTAACCCATATTAAGGATTAATTGGAATAACTCTGCGCTGCTTGCTCGAAATGTGCTGAAATTCGGTGTGGTTGCGTGGCAGGCCACCCTTTATTAATCATGAAATGCACAAGTCTCTAGGGCTTTCAGAAAAAAAGTTATTCAAAAATATCTTGTACTTTTTTTTATAGATTTGGTGGTTTCACCATTTCCGAAGGTCGTAGAAGCTCGGGGATGGTCCCAATGGATCGGGCATAGCCACATTAGTGGAGATGGAACCAACTTCCAAGTCTCTATGACCTTCAGAAAAAAAGTTATTGAACAATATCTTGAACTCCTATAGGTTTTCATCCCTAACCCTAACCCTAATCACAACCAAAAAATCCAACACTAATCACAACCCTAACCCTACCCCTTCCAAAGGTCGTAGAAGCTCGGGGGTGGTACCAATGGATCGGGCATAGCCACATTAGTGGAGATGGAACCAACTTCCAAGTCTCTATGACCTACAGAAAAAAAGTTATTGAAGAATATCTTGATCTCCAATGGGTATTCATTCCTAACCCTAACCCTAATAGCAACCCTAACCCTAACCCTAATCACAACCCTAACCCTAACCCTAATTGCAACCCTAACCCATATTAAGGATTAATTGGAATAACTCTGCGCTGCTTGCTCGAAACGTGCTGAAATTCGGTGTGGTTGCGTGGCAGGCCACCCTTTATTAATCATGAAATGCACAAGTCTCTAGGGCTTTCAGAAAAAAAGTTATTCAAAAATATCTTGTACTTTTTTTTATAGATTTGCTGGTTTCACCATTTCCGAAGGTCGTAGAAGCTCGGGGATGGTCCCAATGGATCGGGCATAGCCACATTAGTGGAGATGGAACCAACTTCCAAGTCTCTATGACCTTCAGAAAAAAAGTTATTGAACAATATCTTGAACTCCTATAGGTTTTCATCCCTAACCCTAACCCTAATCACAACCAAAAAATCCAACACTAATCACAACCCTAAGCCTACCCCTTCCAAAGGTCGTAGAAGCTCGGGGGTGGTACCAATGGATCGGGCATAGCCACATTAGTGGAGATGGAACCAACTTCCAAGTCTCTATGACCTACAGAAAAAAAGTTATTGAAGAATATCTTGATCTCCAATGGGTATTCATTCCTAACCCTAACCCTAATAGCAACCCTAACCCTAACCCTAATCACAACCCTAACCCTAACCCTAATTGCAACCCTAACCCATATTAAGGATTAATTGGAATAACTCTGCGCTGCTTGCTCGAAACGTGCTGAAATTCGGTGTGGTTGCGTGGCAGGCCACCCTTTATTAATCATGAAATGCACAAGTCTCTAGGGCTTTCAGAAAAAAAGTTATTCAAAAATATCTTGTACTTTTTTTTATAGATTTGGTGGTTTCACCATTTCCGAAGGTCGTAGAAGCTCGGGGATGGTCCCAATGGATCGGGCATAGCCACATTAGTGGAGATGGAACCAACTTCCAAGTCTCTATGACCTTCAGAAAAAAAGTTATTGAACAATATCTTGAACTCCTATAGGTTTTCATCCCTAACCCTAACCCTAATCACAACCAAAAAATCCAACACTAATCACAACCCTAACCCTACCCCTTCCAAAGGTCGTAGAAGCTCGGGGGTGGTACCAATGGATCGGGCATAGCCACATTAGTGGAGATGGAACCAACTTCCAAGTCTCTATGACCTACAGAAAAAAAGTTATTGAAGAATATCTTGATCTCCAATGGGTATTCATTCCTAACCCTAACCCTAATAGCAACCCTAACCCTAACCCTAATCACAATCCTAACCCTAACCCTAATTGCAACCCTAACCCATATTAAGGATTAATTGGAATAACTCTGCACTGCTTGCTCGAAATGTGCTGAAATTCGGTGTGGTTGCGTGGCAGGCCACCCTTTATTAATCATGAAATGCACAAGTCTCTAGGGCTTTCAGAAAAAAAGTTATTCAAAAATATCTTGTACTTTTTTTTATAGATTTGGTGGTTTCACCATTTCCGAAGGTCGTAGAAGCTCGGGGATGGTCCCAATGGATCGGGCATAGCCACATTAGTGGAGATGGAACCAACTTCCAAGTCTCTATGACCTTCAGAAAAAAAGTTATTGAACAATATCTTGAACTCCTATAGGTTTTCATCCCTAACCCTAACCCTAATCACAACCAAAAAATCCAACACTAATCACAACCCTAACCCTACCCCTTCCAAAGGTCGTAGAAGCTCGGGGGTGGTACCAATGGATCGGGCATAGCCACATTAGTGGAGATGGAACCAACTTCCAAGTCTCTATGACCTACAGAAAAAAGGTTATTGAAGAATATCTTGATCTCCAATGGGTATTCATTCCTAACCCTAACCCTAATAGCAACCCTAACCCTAACCCTAATCACAACCCTAACCCTAACCCTAATTGCAACCCTAACCCATATTAAGGATTAATTGGAATAACTCTGCGCTGCTTGCTCGAAACGTGCTGAAATTCGGTGTGGTTGCGTGGCAGGCCACCCTTTATTAATCATGAAATGCACAAGTCTCTAGGGCTTTCAGAAAAAAAGTTATTCAAAAATATCTTGTACTTTTTTTTATAGATTTGGTGGTTTCACCATTTCCGAAGGTCGTAGAAGCTCGGGGATGGTCCCAATGGATCGGGCATAGCCACATTAGTGGAGATGGAACCAACTTCCAAGTCTCTATGACCTTCAGAAAAAAAGTTATTGAACAATATCTTGAACTCCTATAGGTTTTCATCCCTAACCCTAACCCTAATCACAACCAAAAAATCCAACACTAATCACAACCCTAACCCTACCCCTTCCAAAGGTCGTAGAAGCTCGGGGGTGGTACCAATGGATCGGGCATAGCCACATTAGTGGAGATGGAACCAACTTCCAAGTCTCTATGACCTACAGAAAAAAGGTTATTGAAGAATATCTTGATCTCCAATGGGTATTCATTCCTAACCCTAACCCTAATCACAACCCTAACCCTAACCCTAATCACAACCCTAACCCTAACCCTAATTGCAACCCTAACCCATATTAAGGATTAATTGGAATAACTCTGCGCTGCTTGCTCGAAATGTGCTGAAATTCGGTGTGGTTGCGTGGCAGGCCACCCTTTATTAATCATGAAATGCACAAGTCTCTAGGGCTTTCAGAAAAAAAGTTATTCAAAAATATCTTGTACTTTTTTTTATAGATTTGGTGGTTTCACAATTTCCGAAGGTCGTAGAAGCTCGGGGATGGTCCCAATGGATCGGGCATAGCCACATTAGTGGAGATGGAACCAACTTCCAAGTCTCTATGACCTACAGAAAAAAAGTTATTGAAGAATATCTTGATCTCCAATGGGTATTCATTCCTAACCCTAACCCTAATAGCAACCCTAACCCTAATCACAACCCTAACCCTAACCCATATTAAGGATTAATTGGAATAACTCTGCGCTGCTTGCTCGAAATGTGCTGAAATTCGGTGTGGTTGCGTGGCAGGCCACCCTTTATTAATCATGAAATGCACAAGTCTCTAGGGCTTTCAGAAAAAAAGTTATTCAAAAATATCTTGTACTTTTTTTTATAGATTTGGTGGTTTCACCATTTCCGAAGGTCGTAGAAGCTCGGGGATGGTCCCAATGGATCGGGCATAGCCACATTAGTGGAGATAGAACCAACTTCCAAGTCTCTATGACCTTCAGAAAAAAAGTTATTGAACAATATCTTGAACTCCTATAGGTTTTCATCCCTAACCCTAACCCTAATCACAACCAAAAAATCCAACACTAATCACAACCCTAACCCTACCCCTTCCAAAGGTCGTAGAAGCTCGGGGGTGGCACCAATGGATCGGGCATAGCCACATTAGTGGAGATGGAACCAACTTCCAAGTCTCTATGACCTACAGAAAAAAAGTTATTGAAGAATATCTTGATCTCCAATGGGTATTCATTCCTAACCCTAACCCTAATAGCAACCCTAACCCTAACCCTAATCACAACCCTAACCCTAACCCTAATTGCAACCCTAACCCATATTAAGGATTAATTGGAATAACTCTGCGCTGCTTGCTCGAAATGTGCTGAAATTCGGTGTGGTTGCGTGGCAGGCCACCCTTTATTAATCATGAAATGCACAAGTCTCTAGGGCTTTCAGAAAAAAAGTTATTCAAAAATATCTTGTACTTTTTTTTATAGATTTGGTGGTTTCACCATTTCCGAAGGTCGTAGAAGCTCGGGGATGGTCCCAATGGATCGGGCATAGCCACATTAGTGGAGATGGAACCAACTTCCAAGTCTCTATGACCTTCAGAAAAAAAGTTATTGAACAATATCTTGAACTCCTATAGGTTTTCATCCCTAACCCTAACCCTAATCACAACCAAAAAATCCAACACTAATCACAACCCTAACCCTACCCCTTCCAAAGGTCGTAGAAGCTCGGGGGTGGTACCAATGGATCGGGCATAGCCACATTAGTGGAGATGGAACCAACTTCCAAGTCTCTATGACCTACAGAAAAAAAGTTATTGAAGAATATATTGATCTCCAATGGGTATTCATCCCTAACCCTAACCCTAATCACAACCAAAAAATCCAACACTAATCACAACCCTAACCCTACCCCTTCCAAAGGTCGTAGAAGCTCGGGGGTGGTACCAATGGATCGGGCATAGCCACATTAGTGGAGATGGAACCAACTTCCAAGTCTCTATGACCTACAGAAAAAAGGTTATTGAAGAATATCTTGATCTCCAATGGGTATTCATTCCTAACCCTAACCCTAATAGCAACCCTAACCCTAACCCTAATCACAACCCTAACCCTAACCCTAATTGCAACCCTAACCCATATTAAGGATTAATTGGAATAACTCTGCGCTGCTTGCTCAAAATGTGCTGAAATTCGGTGTGGTTGCGTGGCAGGCCACCCTTTATTAATCATGAAATGCACAAGTCTCTAGGGCTTTCAGAAAAAAAGTTATTCAAAAATATCTTGTACTTTTTTTTATAGATTTGGTGGTTTCACCATTTCCGAAGGTCGTAGAAGCTCGGGGATGGTCCCAATGGATCGGGCATAGCCACATTAGTGGAGATAGAACCAACTTCCAAGTCTCTATGACCTTCAGAAAAAAAGTTATTGAACAATATCTTGAACTCCTATAGGTTTTCATCCCTAACCCTAACCCTAATCACAACCAAAAAATCCAACACTAATCACAACCCTAACCCTACCCCTTCCAAAGGTCGTAGAAGCTCGGGGGTGGCACCAATGGATCGGGCATAGCCACATTAGTGGAGATGGAACCAACTTCCAAGTCTCTATGACCTACAGAAAAAAAGTTATTGAAGAATATCTTGATCTCCAATGGGTATTCATTCCTAACCCTAACCCTAATAGCAACCCTAACCCTAACCCTAATCACAACCCTAACCCTAACCCTAATTGCAACCCTAACCCATATTAAGGATTAATTGGAATAACTCTGCGCTGCTTGCTCGAAATGTGCTGAAATTCGGTGTGGTTGCGTGGCAGGCCACCCTTTATTAATCATGAAATGCACAAGTCTCTAGGGCTTTCAGAAAAAAAGTTATTCAAAAATATCTTGTACTTTTTTTTATAGATTTGGTGGTTTCACCATTTCCGAAGGTCGTAGAAGCTCGGGGATGGTCCCAATGGATCGGGCATAGCCACATTAGTGGAGATGGAACCAACTTCCAAGTCTCTATGACCTTCAGAAAAAAAGTTATTGAACAATATCTTGAACTCCTATAGGTTTTCATCCCTAACCCTAACCCTAATCACAACCAAAAAATCCAACACTAATCACAACCCTAACCCTACCCCTTCCAAAGGTCGTAGAAGCTCGGGGGTGGTACCAATGGATCGGGCATAGCCACATTAGTGGAGATGGAACCAACTTCCAAGTCTCTATGACCTACAGAAAAAAAGTTATTGAAGAATATATTGATCTCCAATGGGTATTCATCCCTAACCCTAACCCTAATCACAACCAAAAAATCCAACACTAATCACAACCCTAACCCTACCCCTTCCAAAGGTCGTAGAAGCTCGGGGGTGGTACCAATGGATCGGGCATAGCCACATTAGTGGAGATGGAACCAACTTCCAAGTCTCTATGACCTACAGAAAAAAGGTTATTGAAGAATATCTTGATCTCCAATGGGTATTCATTCCTAACCCTAACCCTAATAGCAACCCTAACCCTAACCCTAATCACAACCCTAACCCTAACCCTAATTGCAACCCTAACCCATATTAAGGATTAATTGGAATAACTCTGCGCTGCTTGCTCAAAATGTGCTGAAATTCGGTGTGGTTGCGTGGCAGGCCACCCTTTATTAATCATGAAATGCACAAGTCTCTAGGGCTTTCAGAAAAAAAGTTATTCAAAAATATCTTGTACTTTTTTTTATAGATTTGGTGGTTTCACCATTTCCGAAGGTCGTAGAAGCTCGGGGATGGTCCCAATGGATCGGGCATAGCCACATTAGTGGAGATAGAACCAACTTCCAAGTCTCTATGACCTTCAGAAAAAAAGTTATTGAACAATATCTTGAACTCCTATAGGTTTTCATCCCTAACCCTAACCCTAATCACAACCAAAAAATCCAACACTAATCACAACCCTAACCCTACCCCTTCCAAAGGTCGTAGAAGCTCGGGGGTGGCACCAATGGATCGGGCATAGCCACATTAGTGGAGATGGAACCAACTTCCAAGTCTCTATGACCTACAGAAAAAAAGTTATTGAAGAATATCTTGATCTCCAATGGGTATTCATTCCTAACCCTAACCCTAATAGCAACCCTAACCCTAACCCTAATCACAACCCTAACCCTAACCCTAATTGCAACCCTAACCCATATTAAGGATTAATTGGAATAACTCTGCGCTGCTTGCTCGAAATGTGCTGAAATTCGGTGTGGTTGCGTGGCAGGCCACCCTTTATTAATCATGAAATGCACAAGTCTCTAGGGCTTTCAGAAAAAAAGTTATTCAAAAATATCTTGTACTTTTTTTTATAGATTTGGTGGTTTCACCATTTCCGAAGGTCGTAGAAGCTCGGGGATGGTCCCAATGGATCGGGCATAGCCACATTAGTGGAGATGGAACCAACTTCCAAGTCTCTATGACCTTCAGAAAAAAAGTTATTGAACAATATCTTGAACTCCTATAGGTTTTCATCCCTAACCCTAACCCTAATCACAACCAAAAAATCCAACACTAATCACAACCCTAACCCTACCCCTTCCAAAGGTCGTAGAAGCTCGGGGGTGGTACCAATGGATCGGGCATAGCCACATTAGTGGAGATGGAACCAACTTCCAAGTCTCTATGACCTACAGAAAAAAAGTTATTGAAGAATATCTTGATCTCCAATGGGTATTCATTCCTAACCCTAACCCTAATAGCAACCCTAACCCTAACCCTAATAGCAACCCTAACCCTAACCCTAATCACAACCCTAACCCTAACCCTAATTGCAACCCTAACCCATATTAAGGATTAATTGGAATAACTCTGCGCTGCTTGCTCGAAATGTGCTGAAATTCGGTGTGGTTGCGTGGCAGGCCACCCTTTATTAATCATGAAATGCACAAGTCTCTAGGGCTTTCAGAAAAAAAGTTATTCAAAAATATCTTGTACTTTTTTTTATAGATTTGGTGGTTTCACCATTTCCGAAGGTCGTAGAAGCTCGGGGATGGTCCCAATGGATCGGGCATAGCCACATTAGTGGAGATGGAACCAACTTCCAAGTCTCTATGACCTTCAGAAAAAAAGTTATTGAACAATATCTTGAACTCCTATAGGTTTTCATCCCTAACCCTAACCCTAATCACAACCAAAAAATCCAACACTAATCACAACCCTAACCCTACCCCTTCCAAAGGTCGTAGAAGCTCGGGGGTGGTACCAATGGATCGGGCATAGCCACATTAGTGGAGATGGAACCAACTTCCAAGTCTCTATGACCTACAGAAAAAAAGTTATTGAAGAATATATTGATCTCCAATGGGTATTCATCCCTAACCCTAACCCTAATCACAACCAAAAAATCCAACACTAATCACAACCCTAACCCTACCCCTTCCAAAGGTCGTAGAAGCTCGGGGGTGGTACCAATGGATCGGGCATAGCCACATTAGTGGAGATGGAACCAACTTCCAAGTCTCTATGACCTACAGAAAAAAGGTTATTGAAGAATATCTTGATCTCCAATGGGTATTCATTCCTAACCCTAACCCTAATAGCAACCCTAACCCTAACCCTAATCACAACCCTAACCCTAACCCTAATTGCAACCCTAACCCATATTAAGGATTAATTGGAATAACTCTGCGCTGCTTGCTCAAAATGTGCTGAAATTCGGTGTGGTTGCGTGGCAGGCCACCCTTTATTAATCATGAAATGCACAAGTCTCTAGGGCTTTCAGAAAAAAAGTTATTCAAAAATATCTTGTACTTTTTTTTATAGATTTGGTGGTTTCACCATTTCCGAAGGTCGTAGAAGCTCGGGGATGGTCCCAATGGATCGGGCATAGCCACATTAGTGGAGATGGAACCAACTTCCAAGTCTCTATGACCTTCAGAAAAAAAGTTATTGAACAATATCTTGAACTCCTATAGGTTTTCATCCCTAACCCTAACCCTAATCACAACCAAAAAATCCAACACTAATCACAACCCTAACCCTACCCCTTCCAAAGGTCGTAGAAGCTCGGGGATGGTACCAATGGATCGGGCATAGCCACATTAGTGGAGATGGAACCAACTTCCAAGTCTCTATGACCTTCAGAAAAAAAGTTATTGAACAATATCTTGAACTCCTATAGGTTTTCATCCCTAACCCTAACCCTAATCACAACCAAAAAATCCAACACTAATCACAACCCTAACCCTACCCCTTCCAAAGGTCGTAGAAGCTCGGGGGTGGCACCAATGGATCGGGCATAGCCACATTAGTGGAGATGGAACCAACTTCCAAGTCTCTATGACCTACAGAAAAAAAGTTATTGAAGAATATCTTGATCTCCAATGGGTATTCATTCCTAACCCTAACCCTAATAGCAACCCTAACCCTAACCCTAATCACAACCCTAACCCTAACCCTAATTGCAACCCTAACCCATATTAAGGATTAATTGGAATAACTCTGCGCTGCTTGCTCGAAATGTGCTGAAATTCGGTGTGGTTGCGTGGCAGGCCACCCTTTATTAATCATGAAATGCACAAGTCTCTAGGGCTTTCAGAAAAAAAGTTATTGAACAATATCTTGAACTCCTATAGGTTTTCATCCCTAACCCTAACCCTAATCACAACCAAAAAATCCAACACTAATCACAACCCTAACCCTACCCCTTCCAAAGGTCGTAGAAGCTCGGGGGTGGTACCAATGGATCGGGCATAGCCACATTAGTGGAGATGGAACCAACTTCCAAGTCTCTATGACCTACAGAAAAAAAGTTATTGAAGAATATATTGATCTCCAATGGGTATTCATCCCTAACCCTAACCCTAATCACAACCAAAAAATCCAACACTAATCACAACCCTAACCCTACCCCTTCCAAAGGTCGTAGAAGCTCGGGGGTGGTACCAATGGATCGGGCATAGCCACATTAGTGGAGATGGAACCAACTTCCAAGTCTCTATGACCTACAGAAAAAAGGTTATTGAAGAATATCTTGATCTCCAATGGGTATTCATTCCTAACCCTAACCCTAATAGCAACCCTAACCCTAACCCTAATCACAACCCTAACCCTAACCCTAATTGCAACCCTAACCCATATTAAGGATTAATTGGAATAACTCTGCGCTGCTTGCTCAAAATGTGCTGAAATTCGGTGTGGTTGCGTGGCAGGCCACCCTTTATTAATCATGAAATGCACAAGTCTCTAGGGCTTTCAGAAAAAAAGTTATTCAAAAATATCTTGTACTTTTTTTTATAGATTTGGTGGTTTCACCATTTCCGAAGGTCGTAGAAGCTCGGGGATGGTCCCAATGGATCGGGCATAGCCACATTAGTGGAGATGGAACCAACTTCCAAGTCTCTATGACCTTCAGAAAAAAAGTTATTGAACAATATCTTGAACTCCTATAGGTTTTCATCCCTAACCCTAACCCTAATCACAACCAAAAAATCCAACACTAATCACAACCCTAACCCTACCCCTTCCAAAGGTCGTAGAAGCTCGGGGATGGTACCAATGGATCGGGCATAGCCACATTAGTGGAGATGGAACCAACTTCCAAGTCTCTATGACCTTCAGAAAAAAAGTTATTGAACAATATCTTGAACTCCTATAGGTTTTCATCCCTAACCCTAACCCTAATCACAACCAAAAAATCCAACACTAATCACAACCCTAACCCTACCCCTTCCAAAGGTCGTAGAAGCTCGGGGGTGGCACCAATGGATCGGGCATAGCCACATTAGTGGAGATGGAACCAACTTCCAAGTCTCTATGACCTACAGAAAAAAAGTTATTGAAGAATATCTTGATCTCCAATGGGTATTCATTCCTAACCCTAACCCTAATAGCAACCCTAACCCTAACCCTAATCACAACCCTAACCCTAACCCTAATTGCAACCCTAACCCATATTAAGGATTAATTGGAATAACTCTGCGCTGCTTGCTCGAAATGTGCTGAAATTCGGTGTGGTTGCGTGGCAGGCCACCCTTTATTAATCATGAAATGCACAAGTCTCTAGGGCTTTCAGAAAAAAAGTTATTCAAAAATATCTTGTACTTTTTTTTATAGATTTGGTGGTTTCACCATTTCCGAAGGTCGTAGAAGCTCGGGGATGGTCCCAATGGATCGGGCATAGCCACATTAGTGGAGATGGAACCAACTTCCAAGTCTCTATGACCTTCAGAAAAAAAGTTATTGAACAATATCTTGAACTCCTATAGGTTTTCATCCCTAACCCTAACCCTAATCACAACCAAAAAATCCAACACTAATCACAACCCTAACCCTACCCCTTCCAAAGGTCGTAGAAGCTCGGGGGTGGTACCAATGGATCGGGCATAGCCACATTAGTGGAGATGGAACCAACTTCCAAGTCTCTATGACCTACAGAAAAAAAGTTATTGAAGAATATCTTGATCTCCAATGGGTATTCATTCCTAACCCTAACCCTAATAGCAACCCTAACCCTAACCCTAATAGCAACCCTAACCCTAACCCTAATCACAACCCTAACCCTAACCCTAATTGCAACCCTAACCCATATTAAGGATTAATTGGAATAACTCTGCGCTGCTTGCTCGAAATGTGCTGAAATTCGGTGTGGTTGCGTGGCAGGCCACCCTTTATTAATCATGAAATGCACAAGTCTCTAGGGCTTTCAGAAAAAAAGTTATTCAAAAATATCTTGTACTTTTTTTTATAGATTTGGTGGTTTCACCATTTCCGAAGGTCGTAGAAGCTCGGGGATGGTCCCAATGGATCGGGCATAGCCACATTAGTGGAGATGGAACCAACTTCCAAGTCTCTATGACCTTCAGAAAAAAAGTTATTGAACAATATCTTGAACTCCTATAGGTTTTCATCCCTAACCCTAACCCTAATCACAACCAAAAAATCCAACACTAATCACAACCCTAACCCTACCCCTTCCAAAGGTCGTAGAAGCTCGGGGGTGGTACCAATGGATCGGGCATAGCCACATTAGTGGAGATGGAACCAACTTCCAAGTCTCTATGACCTACAGAAAAAAAGTTATTGAAGAATATATTGATCTCCAATGGGTATTCATCCCTAACCCTAACCCTAATCACAACCAAAAAATCCAACACTAATCACAACCCTAACCCTACCCCTTCCAAAGGTCGTAGAAGCTCGGGGGTGGTACCAATGGATCGGGCATAGCCACATTAGTGGAGATGGAACCAACTTCCAAGTCTCTATGACCTACAGAAAAAAAGTTATTGAAGAATATCTTGATCTCCAATGGGTATTCATTCCTAACCCTAACCCTAATAGCAACCCTAACCCTAACCCTAATCACAACCCTAACCCTAACCCTAATTGCAACCCTAACCCATATTAAGGATTAATTGGAATAACTCTGCGCTGCTTGCTCGAAATGTGCTGAAATTCGGTGTGGTTGCGTGGCAGGCCACCCTTTATTAATCATGAAATGCACAAGTCTCTAGGGCTTTCAGAAAAAAAGTTATTCAAAAATATCTTGTACTTTTTTTTATAGATTTGGTAGTTTCACCATTTCCGAAGGTCGTAGAAGCTCGGGGATGGTCCCAATGGATCGGGCATAGCCACATTAGTGGAGATGGAACCAACTTCCAAGTCTCTATGACCTTCAGACAAAAAGTTATTGAACAATATCTTGAACTCCTATAGGTTTTCATCCCTAACCCTAACCCTAATCACAACCAAAAAATCCAACACTAATCACAACCCTAACCCTACCCCTTCCAAAGGTCGTAGAAGCTCGGGGATGGTACCAATGGATCGGGCATAGCCACATTAGTGGAGATGGAACCAACTTCCAAGTATCTATGACCTTCAGAAAAAAAGTTATTGAACAATATCTTGAACTCCTATAGGTTTTCATCCCTAACCCTAACCCTAATCACAACCAAAAAATCCAACACTAATCACAACCCTAACCCTACCCCTTCCAAAGGTCGTAGAAGCTCGGGGGTGGTCCCAATGGATCGGGCATAGCCACATTAGTGGAGATGGAACCAACTTCCAAGTCTCTATGACCTTCAGAAAAAAAGTTATTGAACAATATCTTGAACTCCTATAGGTTTTCATCCCTAACCCTAACCCTAATCACAACCAAAAAATCCAACACTAATCACAACCCTAACCCTACCCCTTCCAAAGGTCGTAGAAGCTCGGGGGAGGTACCAATGGATCGGGCATAGCCACATTAGTGGAGATGGAACCAACTTCCAAGTCTCTATGACCTACAGAAAAAAAGTTATTGAAGAATATCTTGATCTCCAATGGGTATTCATTCCTAACCCTAACCCTAATAGCAACCCTAACCCTAACCCTAATAGCAACCCTAACCCTAACCCTAATCACAACCCTAACCCTAACCCTAATTGCAACCCTAACCCATATTAAGGATTAATTGGAATAACTCTGCGCTGCTTGCTCGAAATGTGCTGAAATTCGGTGTGGTTGCGTGGCAGGCCACCCTTTATTAATCATGAAATGCACAAGTCTCTAGGGCTTTCAGAAAAAAAGTTATTCAAAAATATCTTGTACTTTTTTTTATAGATTTGGTGGTTTCACCATTTCCGAAGGTCGTAGAAGCTCGGGGATGGTCCCAATGGATCGGGCATAGCCACATTAGTGGAGATGGAACCAACTTCCAAGTCTCTATGACCTTCAGAAAAAAAGTTATTGAACAATATCTTGAACTCCTATAGGTTTTCATCCCTAACCCTAACCCTAATCACAACCAAAAAATCCAACACTAATCACAACCCTAACCCTACCCCTTCCAAAGGTCGTAGAAGCTCGGGGGTGGTACCAATGGATCGGGCATAGCCACATTAGTGGAGATGGAACCAACTTCCAAGTCTCTATGACCTACAGAAAAAAAGTTATTGAAGAATATATTGATCTCCAATGGGTATTCATCCCTAACCCTAACCCTAATCACAACCAAAAAATCCAACACTAATCACAACCCTAACCCTACCCCTTCCAAAGGTCGTAGAAGCTCGGGGGTGGTACCAATGGATCGGGCATAGCCACATTAGTGGAGATGGAACCAACTTCCAAGTCTCTATGACCTACAGAAAAAAAGTTATTGAAGAATATCTTGATCTCCAATGGGTATTCATTCCTAACCCTAACCCTAATAGCAACCCTAACCCTAACCCTAATCACAACCCTAACCCTAACCCTAATTGCAACCCTAACCCATATTAAGGATTAATTGGAATAACTCTGCGCTGCTTGCTCGAAATGTGCTGAAATTCGGTGTGGTTGCGTGGCAGGCCACCCTTTATTAATCATGAAATGCACAAGTCTCTAGGGCTTTCAGAAAAAAAGTTATTCAAAAATATCTTGTACTTTTTTTTATAGATTTGGTGGTTTCACCATTTCCGAAGGTCGTAGAAGCTCGGGGATGGTCCCAATGGATCGGGCATAGCCACATTAGTGGAGATGGAACCAACTTCCAAGTCTCTATGACCTTCAGACAAAAAGTTATTGAACAATATCTTGAACTCCTATAGGTTTTCATCCCTAACCCTAACCCTAATCACAACCAAAAAATCCAACACTAATCACAACCCTAACCCTACCCCTTCCAAAGGTCGTAGAAGCTCGGGGATGGTACCAATGGATCGGGCATAGCCACATTAGTGGAGATGGAACCAACTTCCAAGTATCTATGACCTTCAGAAAAAAAGTTATTGAACAATATCTTGAACTCCTATAGGTTTTCATCCCTAACCCTAACCCTAATCACAACCAAAAAATCCAACACTAATCACAACCCTAACCCTACCCCTTCCAAAGGTCGTAGAAGCTCGGGGGTGGTCCCAATGGATCGGGCATAGCCACATTAGTGGAGATGGAACCAACTTCCAAGTCTCTATGACCTACAGAAAAAAAGTTATTGAAGAATATCTTGATCTCCAATGGGTATTCATTCCTAACCCTAACCCTAATAGCAACCCTAACCCTAACCCTAATCACAACCCTAACCCTAACCCTAATTGCAACCCTAACCCATATTAAGGATTAATTGGAATAACTCTGCGCTGCTTGCTCGAAATGTGCTGAAATTCGGTGTGGTTGCGTGGCAGGCCACCCTTTATTAATCATGAAATGCACAAGTCTCTAGGGCTTTCAGAAAAAAAGTTATTCAAAAATATCTTGTACTTTTTTTTATAGATTTGGTGGTTTCACCATTTCCGAAGGTCGTAGAAGCTCGGGGATGGTCCCAATGGATCGGGCATAGCCACATTAGTGGAGATGGAACCAACTTCCAAGTCTCTATGACCTTCAGAAAAAAAGTTATTGAACAATATCTTGAACTCCTATAGGTTTTCATCCCTAACCCTAACCCTAATCACAACCAAAAAATCCAACACTAATCACAACCCTAACCCTACCCCTTCCAAAGGTCGTAGAAGCTCGGGGATGGTACCAATGGATCGGGCATAGCCACATTAGTGGAGATGGAACCAACTTCCAAGTCTCTATGACCTTCAGAAAAAAAGTTATTGAACAATATCTTGAACTCCTATAGGTTTTCATCCCTAACCCTAACCCTAATCACAACCAAAAAATCCAACACTAATCACAACCCTAACCCTACCCCTTCCAAAGGTCGTAGAAGCTCGGGGGTGGTACCAATGGATCGGGCATAGCCACATTAGTGGAGATGGAACCAACTTCCAAGTCTCTATGACCTACAGAAAAAAAGTTATTGAAGAATATCTTGATCTCCAATGGGTATTCATTCCTAACCCTAACCCTAATAGCAACCCTAACCCTAACCCTAATCACAACCCTAACCCTAACCCTAATTGCAACCCTAACCCATATTAAGGATTAATTGGAATAACTCTGCGCTGCTTGCTCGAAATGTGCTGAAATTCGGTGTGGTTGCGTGGCAGGCCACCCTTTATTAATCATGAAATGCACAAGTCTCTAGGGCTTTCAGAAAAAAAGTTATTCAAAAATATCTTGTACTTTTTTTTATAGATTTGGTGGTTTCACCATTTCCGAAGGTCGTAGAAGCTCGGGGATGGTCCCAATGGATCGGGCATAGCCACATTAGTGGAGATGGAACCAACTTCCAAGTCTCTATGACCTTCAGAAAAAAAGTTATTGAACAATATCTTGAACTCCTATAGGTTTTCATCCCTAACCCTAACCCTAATCACAACCAAAAAATCCAACACTAATCACAACCCTAACCCTACCCCTTCCAAAGGTCGTAGAAGCTCGGGGGTGGTACCAATGGATCGGGCATAGCCACATTAGTGGAGATGGAACCAACTTCCAAGTCTCTATGACCTACAGAAAAAAAGTTATTGAAGAATATCTTGATCTCCAATGGGTATTCATTCCTAACCCTAACCCTAATAGCAACCCTAACCCTAACCCTAATCACAACCCTAACCCTAACCCTAATTGCAACCCTAACCCATATTAAGGATTAATTGGAATAACTCTGCGCTGCTTGCTCGAAATGTGCTGAAATTCGGTGTGGTTGCGTGGCAGGCCACCCTTTATTAATCATGAAATGCACAAGTCTCTAGGGCTTTCAGAAAAAAAGTTATTCAAAAATATCTTGTACTTTTTTTTATAGATTTGGTGGTTTCACCATTTCCGAAGGTCGTAGAAGCTCGGGGATGGTCCCAATGGATCGGGCATAGCCACATTAGTGGAGATGGAACCAACTTCCAAGTCTCTATGACCTTCAGAAAAAAAGTTATTGAACAATATCTTGAACTCCTATAGGTTTTCATCCCTAACCCTAACCCTAATCACAACCAAAAAATCCAACACTAATCACAACCCTAACCCTACCCCTTCCAAAGGTCGTAGAAGCTCGGGGGTGGTACCAATGGATCGGGCATAGCCACATTAGTGGAGATGGAACCAACTTCCAAGTCTCTATGACCTACAGAAAAAAAGTTATTGAAGAATATCTTGATCTCCAATGGGTATTCATTCCTAACCCTAACCCTAATAGCAACCCTAACCCTAACCCTAATCACAACCCTAACCCTAACCCTAATTGCAACCCTAACCCATATTAAGGATTAATTGGAATAACTCTGCGCTGCTTGCTCGAAATGTGCTGAAATTCGGTGTGGTTGCGTGGCAGGCCACCCTTTATTAATCATGAAATGCACAAGTCTCTAGGGCTTTCAGAAAAAAAGTTATTCAAAAATATCTTGTACTTTTTTTTATAGATTTGGTGGTTTCACCATTTCCGAAGGTCGTAGAAGCTCGGGGATGGTCCCAATGGATCGGGCATAGCCACATTAGTGGAGATGGAACCAACTTCCAAGTCTCTATGACCTTCAGAAAAAAAGTTATTGAACAATATCTTGAACTCCTATAGGTTTTCAGCCCTAACCCTAACCCTAATCACAACCAAAAAATCCAACACTAATCACAACCCTAACCCTACCCCTTCCAAAGGTCGTAGAAGCTCGGGGGTGGTACCAATGGATCGGGCATAGCCACATTAGTGGAGATGGAACCAACTTCCAAGTCTCTATGACCTACAGAAAAAAAGTTATTGAAGAATATCTTGATCTCCAATGGGTATTCATTCCTAACCCTAACCCTAATCACAACCCTAACCCTAATTGCAACCCTAACCCATATTAAGGATTAATTGGAATAACTCTGCGCTGCTTGCTCGAAATGTGCTGAAATTCGGTGTGGTTGCGTGGCAGGCCACCCTTTATTAATCATGAAATGCACAAGTCTCTAGGGCTTTCAGAAAAAAAGTTATTCAAAAATATCTTGTACTTTTTTTTATAGATTTGGTGGTTTCACCATTTCCGAAGGTCGTAGAAGCTCGGGGATGGTCCCAATGGATCGGGCATAGCCACATTAGTGGAGATGGAACCAACTTCCAAGTCTCTATGACCTTCAGAAAAAAAGTTATTGAACAATATCTTGAACTCCTATAGGTTTTCATCCCTAACCCTAATCACAACCAAAAAATCCAACACTAATCACAACCCTAACCCTACCCCTTCCAAAGGTCGTAGAAGCTCGGGGGTGGTACCAATGGATCGGGCATAGCCACATTAGTGGAGATGGAACCAACTTCCAAGTCTCTATGACCTACAGAAAAAAAGTTATTGAAGAATATCTTGATCTCCAATGGGTATTCATTCCTAACCCTAACCCTAATAGCAACCCTAACCCTAACCCTAATCACAACCCTAACCCTAACCCTAATTGCAACCCTAACCCATATTAAGGATTAATTGGAATAACTCTGCGCTGCTTGCTCGAAATATGCTGAAATTCGGTGTGGTTGCGTGGCAGGCCACCCTTTATAAATCATGAAATGCACAAGTCTCTAGGGCTTTCAGAAAAAAAGTTATTCAAAAATATCTTGTACTTTTTTTTATAGATTTGGTGGTTTCACCATTTCCGAAGGTCGTAGAAGCTCGGGGATGGTCCCAATGGATCGGGCATAGCCACATTAGTGGAGATGGAACCAACTTCCAAGTCTCTATGACCTTCAGAAAAAAAGTTATTGAACAATATCTTGAACTCCTATAGGTTTTCATCCCTAACCCTAACCCTAATCACAACCAAAAAATCCAACACTAATCACAACCCTAACCCTACCCCTTCCAAAGGTCGTAGAAGCTCGGGGGTGGTACCAATGGATCGGGCATAGCCACATTAGTGGAGATGGAACCAACTTCCAAGTCTCTATGACCTACAGAAAAAAAGTTATTGAAGAATATCTTGATCTCCAATGGGTATTCATTCCTAACCCTAACCCTAATAGCAACCCTAACCCTAACCCTAATCACAACCCTAACCCTAACCCTAATTGCAACCCTAACCCATATTAAGGATTAATTGGAATAACTCTGCGCTGCTTGCTCGAAATGTGCTGAAATTCGGTGTGGTTGCGTGGCAGGCCACCCTTTATTAATCATGAAATGCACAAGTCTCTAGGGCTTTCAGAAAAAAAGTTATTCAAAAATATCTTGTACTTTTTTTTATAGATTTGGTGGTTTCACCATTTCCGAAGGTCGTAGAAGCTCGGGGATGGTCCCAATGGATCGGGCATAGCCACATTAGTGGAGATGGAACCAACTTCCAAGTCTCTATGACCTTCAGAAAAAAAGTTATTGAACAATATCTTGAACTCCTATAGGTTTTCATCCCTAACCCTAACCCTAATCACAACCAAAAAATCCAACACTAATCACAACCCTAACCCTACCCCTTCCAAAGGTCGTAGAAGCTCGGGGATGGTACCAATGGATCGGGCATAGCCACATTAGTGGAGATGGAACCAACTTCCAAGTCTCTATGACCTACAGAAAAAAAGTTATTGAAGAATATCTTGATCTCCAATGGGTATTCATTCCTAACCCTAACCCTAATAGCAACCCTAACCCTAACCCTAATCACAACCCTAACCCTAAACCTAATTGCAACCCTAACCCATATTAAGGATTAATTGGAATAACTCTGCGCTGCTTGCTCGAAATGTGCTGAAATTCGGTGTGGTTGCGTGGCAGGCCACCCTTTATTAATCATGAAATGCACAAGTCTCTATGACCTACAGAAAAAAAGTTATTGAAGAATATCTTGATCTCCAATGGGTATTCATTCCTAACCCTAACCCTAATAGCAACCCTAACCCTAATCACAACCCTAACCCTAACCCTAATTGCAACCCTAACCCATATTAAGGATTAATTGGAATAACTCTGCGCTGCTTGCTCGAAATGTGCTGAAATTCGGTGTGGTTGCGTGGCAGGCCACCCTTTATTAATCATGAAATGCACAAGTCTCTAGGGCTTTCAGAAAAAAAGTTATTCAAAAATATCTTGTACTTTTTTTTTATAGATTTGGTGGTTTCACCATTTCCGAAGGTCGTAGAAGCTCGGGGATGGTCCCAATGGATCGGGCATAGCCACATTAGTGGAGATGGAACCAACTTCCAAGTCTCTATGACCTTCAGAAAAAAAGTTATTGAACAATATCTTGAACTCCTATAGGTTTTCATCCCTAACCCTAACCCTAATCACAACCAAAAAATCCAACACTAATCACAACCCTAACCCTACCCCTTCCAAAGGTCGTAGAAGCTCGGGGGTGGCACCAATGGATCGGGCATAGCCACATTAGTGGAGATGGAACCAACTTCCAAGTCTCTATGACCTACAGAAAAAAAGTTATTGAAGAATATCTTGATCTCCAATGGGTATTCATTCCTAACCCTAACCCTAATAGCAACCCTAACCCTAACCCTAATCACAACCCTAACCCTAACCCTAATTGCAACCCTAACCCATATTAAGGATTAATTGGAATAACTCTGCGCTGCTTGCTCGAAATGTGCTGAAATTCGGTGTGGTTGCGTGGCAGGCCACCCTTTATTAATCATGAAATGCACAAGTCTCTAGGGCTTTCAGAAAAAAAGTTATTCAAAAATATCTTGTACTTTTTTTTATAGATTTGGTGGTTTCACCATTTCCGAAGGTCGTAGAAGCTCGGGGATGGTCCCAATGGATCGGGCATAGCCACATTAGTGGAGATGGAACCAACTTCCAAGTCTCTATGACCTTCAGAAAAAAAGTTATTGAACAATATCTTGAACTCCTATAGGTTTTCATCCCTAACCCTAACCCTAATCACAACCAAAAAATCCAACACTAATCACAACCCTAACCCTACCCCTTCCAAAGGTCGTAGAAGCTCGGGGATGGTACCAATGGATCGGGCATAGCCACATTAGTGGAGATGGAACCAACTTCCAAGTCTCTATGACCTTCAGAAAAAAAGTTATTGAACAATATCTTGAACTCCTATAGGTTTTCATCCCTAACCCTAACCCTAATCACAACCAAAAAATCCAACACTAATCACAACCCTAACCCTACCCCTTCCAAAGGTCGTAGAAGCTCGGGGGTGGTACCAATGGATCGGGCATAGCCACATTAGTGGAGATGGAACCAACTTCCAAGTCTCTATGACCTACAGAAAAAAAGTTATTGAAGAATATCTTGATCTCCAATGGGTATTCATTCCTAACCCTAACCCTAATAGCAACCCTAACCCTAACCCTAATCACAACCCTAACCCTAACCCTAATTGCAACCCTAACCCATATTAAGGATTAATTGGAATAACTCTGCGCTGCTTGCTCGAAATGTGCTGAAATTCGGTGTGGTTGCGTGGCAGGCCACCCTTTATTAATCATGAAATGCACAAGTCTCTAGGGCTTTCAGAAAAAAAGTTATTCAAAAATATCTTGTACTTTTTTTTATAGATTTGGTGGTTTCACCATTTCCGAAGGTCGTAGAAGCTCGGGGATGGTCCCAATGGATCGGGCATAGCCACATTAGTGGAGATGGAACCAACTTCCAAGTCTCTATGACCTTCAGAAAAAAAGTTATTGAACAATATCTTGAACTCCTATAGGTTTTCATCCCTAACCCTAACCCTAATCACAACCAAAAAATCCAACACTAATCACAACCCTAACCCTACCCCTTCCAAAGGTCGTAGAAGCTCGGGGGTGGCACCAATGGATCGGGCATAGCCACATTAGTGGAGATGGAACCAACTTCCAAGTCTCTATGACCTACAGAAAAAAAGTTATTGAAGAATATCTTGATCTCCAATGGGTATTCATTCCTAACCCTAACCCTAATAGCAACCCTAACCCTAACCCTAATCACAACCCTAACCCTAACCCTAATTGCAACCCTAACCCATATTAAGGATTAATTGGAATAACTCTGCGCTGCTTGCTCGAAATGTGCTGAAATTCGGTGTGGTTGCGTGGCAGGCCACCCTTTATTAATCATGAAATGCACAAGTCTCTATGACCTACAGAAAAAAAGTTATTGAAGAATATCTTGATCTCCAATGGGTATTCATTCCTAACCCTAACCCTAATAGCAACCCTAACCCTAACCCTAATCACAACCCTAACCCTAACCCTAATTGCAACCCTAACCCATATTAAGGATTAATTGGAATAACTCTGCGCTGCTTGCTCGAAATGTGCTGAAATTCGGTGTGGTTGCGTGGCAGGCCACCCTTTATTAATCATGAAATGCACAAGTCTCTAGGGCTTTCAGAAAAAAAGTTATTCAAAAATATCTTGTACTTTTTTTTTATAGATTTGGTGGTTTCACCATTTCCGAAGGTCGTAGAAGCTCGGGGATGGTCCCAATGGATCGGGCATAGCCACATTAGTGGAGATGGAACCAACTTCCAAGTCTCTATGACCTTCAGAAAAAAAGTTATTGAACAATATCTTGAACTCCTATAGGTTTTCATCCCTAACCCTAACCCTAATCACAACCAAAAAATCCAACACTAATCACAACCCTAACCCTACCCCTTCCAAAGGTCGTAGAAGCTCGGGGGTGGCACCAATGGATCGGGCATAGCCACATTAGTGGAGATGGAACCAACTTCCAAGTCTCTATGACCTACAGAAAAAAAGTTATTGAAGAATATCTTGATCTCCAATGGGTATTCATTCCTAACCCTAACCCTAATAGCAACCCTAACCCTAACCCTAATCACAACCCTAACCCTAACCCTAATTGCAACCCTAACCCATATTAAGGATTAATTGGAATAACTCTGCGCTGCTTGCTCGAAATGTGCTGAAATTCGGTGTGGTTGCGTGGCAGGCCACCCTTTATTAATCATGAAATGCACAAGTCTCTAGGGCTTTCAGAAAAAAAGTTATTCAAAAATATCTTGTACTTTTTTTTATAGATTTGGTGGTTTCACCATTTCCGAAGGTCGTAGAAGCTCGGGGATGGTCCCAATGGATCGGGCATAGCCACATTAGTGGAGATGGAACCAACTTCCAAGTCTCTATGACCTTCAGAAAAAAAGTTATTGAACAATATCTTGAACTCCTATAGGTTTTCATCCCTAACCCTAACCCTAATCACAACCAAAAAATCCAACACTAATCACAACCCTAACCCTACCCCTTCCAAAGGTCGTAGAAGCTCGGGGATGGTACCAATGGATCGGGCATAGCCACATTAGTGGAGATGGAACCAACTTCCAAGTCTCTATGACCTTCAGAAAAAAAGTTATTGAACAATATCTTGAACTCCTATAGGTTTTCATCCCTAACCCTAACCCTAATCACAACCAAAAAATCCAACACTAATCACAACCCTAACCCTACCCCTTCCAAAGGTCGTAGAAGCTCGGGGGTGGTACCAATGGATCGGGCATAGCCACATTAGTGGAGATGGAACCAACTTCCAAGTCTCTATGACCTACAGAAAAAAAGTTATTGAAGAATATCTTGATCTCCAATGGGTATTCATTCCTAACCCTAACCCTAATAGCAACCCTAACCCTAACCCTAATCACAACCCTAACCCTAACCCTAATTGCAACCCTAACCCATATTAAGGATTAATTGGAATAACTCTGCGCTGCTTGCTCGAAATGTGCTGAAATTCGGTGTGGTTGCGTGGCAGGCCACCCTTTATTAATCATGAAATGCACAAGTCTCTAGGGCTTTCAGAAAAAAAGTTATTCAAAAATATCTTGTACTTTTTTTTATAGATTTGGTGGTTTCACCATTTCCGAAGGTCGTAGAAGCTCGGGGATGGTCCCAATGGATCGGGCATAGCCACATTAGTGGAGATGGAACCAACTTCCAAGTCTCTATGACCTTCAGAAAAAAAGTTATTGAACAATATCTTGAACTCCTATAGGTTTTCATCCCTAACCCTAACCCTAATCACAACCAAAAAATCCAACACTAATCACAACCCTAACCCTACCCCTTCCAAAGGTCGTAGAAGCTCGGGGGTGGCACCAATGGATCGGGCATAGCCACATTAGTGGAGATGGAACCAACTTCCAAGTCTCTATGACCTACAGAAAAAAAGTTATTGAAGAATATCTTGATCTCCAATGGGTATTCATTCCTAACCCTAACCCTAATAGCAACCCTAACCCTAACCCTAATCACAACCCTAACCCTAACCCTAATTGCAACCCTAACCCATATTAAGGATTAATTGGAATAACTCTGCGCTGCTTGCTCGAAATGTGCTGAAATTCGGTGTGGTTGCGTGGCAGGCCACCCTTTATTAATCATGAAATGCACAAGTCTCTAGGGCTTTCAGAAAAAAAGTTATTCAAAAATATCTTGTACTTTTTTTTATAGATTTGGTGGTTTCACCATTTCCGAAGGTCGTAGAAGCTCGGGGATGGTCCCAATGGATCGGGCATAGCCACATTAGTGGAGATGGAACCAACTTCCAAGTCTCTATGACCTTCAGAAAAAAAGTTATTGAACAATATCTTGAACTCCTATAGGTTTTCATCCCTAACCCTAACCCTAATCACAACCAAAAAATCCAACACTAATCACAACCCTAACCCTACCCCTTCCAAAGGTCGTAGAAGCTCGGGGGTGGTACCAATGGATCGGGCATAGCCACATTAGTGGAGATGGAACCAACTTCCAAGTCTCTATGACCTACAGAAAAAAAGTTATTGAAGAATATCTTGATCTCCAATGGGTATTCATTCCTAACCCTAACCCTAATAGCAACCCTAACCCTAACCCTAATCACAACCCTAACCCTAACCCTAATTGCAACCCTAACCCATATTAAGGATTAATTGGAATAACTCTGCGCTGCTTGCTCGAAATGTGCTGAAATTCGGTGTGGTTGCGTGGCAGGCCACCCTTTATTAATCATGAAATGCACAAGTCTCTAGGGCTTTCAGAAAAAAAGTTATTCAAAAATATCTTGTACTTTTTTTTTATAGATTTGGTGGTTTCACCATTTCCGAAGGTCGTAGAAGCTCGGGGATGGTCCCAATGGATCGGGCATAGCCACATTAGTGGAGATGGAACCAACTTCCAAGTCTCTATGACCTTCAGAAAAAAAGTTATTGAACAATATCTTGAACTCCTATAGGTTTTCATCCCTAACCCTAACCCTAATCACAACCAAAAAATCCAACACTAATCACAACCCTAACCCTACCCCTTCCAAAGGTCGTAGAAGCTCGGGGGTGGTACCAATGGATCGGGCATAGCCACATTAGTGGAGATGGAACCAACTTCCAAGTCTCTATGACCTACAGAAAAAAAGTTATTGAAGAATATCTTGATCTCCAATGGGTATTCATTCCTAACCCTAACCCTAATAGCAACCCTAACCCTAACCCTAATCACAACCCTAACCCTAACCCTAATTGCAACCCTAACCCATATTAAGGATTAATTGGAATAACTCTGCGCTGCTTGCTCGAAATGTGCTGAAATTCGGTGTGGTTGCGTGGCAGGCCACCCTTTATTAATCATGAAATGCACAAGTCTCTAGGGCTTTCAGAAAAAAAGTTATTCAAAAATATCTTGTACTTTTTTTTATAGATTTGGTGGTTTCACCATTTCCGAAGGTCGTAGAAGCTCGGGGATGGTCCCAATGGATCGGGCATAGCCACATTAGTGGAGATGGAACCAACTTCCAAGTCTCTATGACCTTCAGAAAAAAAGTTATTGAACAATATCTTGAACTCCTATAGGTTTTCATCCCTAACCCTAACCCTAATCACAACCAAAAAATCCAACACTAATCACAACCCTAACCCTACCCCTTCCAAAGGTCGTAGAAGCTCGGGGATGGCACCAATGGATCGGGCATAGCCACATTAGTGGAGATGGAACCAACTTCCAAGTCTCTATGACCTTCAGAAAAAAAGTTATTGAACAATATCTTGAACTCCTATAGGTTTTCATCCCTAACCCTAACCCTAATCACAACCAAAAAATCCAACACTAATCACAACCCTAACCCTACCCCTTCCAAAGGTCGTAGAAGCTCGGGGATGGTACCAATGGATCGGGCATAGCCACATTAGTGGAGATGGAACCAACTTCCAAGTCTCTATGACCTTCAGAAAAAAAGTTATTGAACAATATCTTGAACTCCTATAGGTTTTCATCCCTAACCCTAACCCTAATCACAACCAAAAAATCCAACACTAATCACAACCCTAACCCTACCCCTTCCAAAGGTCGTAGAAGCTCGGGGGTGGTACCAATGGATCGGGCATAGCCACATTAGTGGAGATGGAACCAACTTCCAAGTCTCTATGACCTACAGAAAAAAAGTTATTGAACAATATCTTGATCTCCAATGGGTATTCATTCCTAACCCTAACCCTAATAGCAACCCTAACCCTAACCCTAATCACAACCCTAACCCTAACCCTAATTGCAACCCTAACCCATATTAAGGATTAATTGGAATAACTCTGCGCTGCTTGCTCGAAATGTGCTGAAATTCGGTGTGGTTGCGTGGCAGGCCACCCTTTATTAATCATGAAATGCACAAGTCTCTAGGGCTTTCAGAAAAAAAGTTATTCAAAAATATCTTGTACTTTTTTTTATAGATTTGGTGGTTTCACCATTTCCGAAGGTCGTAGAAGCTCGGGGATGGTCCCAATGGATCGGGCATAGCCACATTAGTGGAGATGGAACCAACTTCCAAGTCTCTATGACCTTCAGAAAAAAAGTTATTGAACAATATCTTGAACTCCTATAGGTTTTCATCCCTAACCCTAACCCTAATCACAACCAAAAAATCCAACACTAATCACAACCCTAACCCTACCCCTTCCAAAGGTCGTAGAAGCTCGGGGGTGGTACCAATGGATCGGGCATAGCCACATTAGTGGAGATGGAACCAACTTCCAAGTCTCTATGACCTACAGAAAAAAAGTTATTGAAGAATATCTTGATCTCCAATGGGTATTCATTCCTAACCCTAACCCTAATAGCAACCCTAACCCTAACCCTAATCACAACCCTAACCCTAACCCTAATTGCAACCCTAACCCATATTAAGGATTAATTGGAATAACTCTGCGCTGCTTGCTCGAAATGTGCTGAAATTCGGTGTGGTTGCGTGGCAGGCCACCCTTTATTAATCATGAAATGCACAAGTCTCTAGGGCTTTCAGAAAAAAAGTTATTCAAAAATATCTTGTACTTTTTTTTATAGATTTGGTGGTTTCACCATTTCCGAAGGTCGTAGAAGCTCGGGGATGGTCCCAATGGATCGGGCATAGCCACATTAGTGGAGATGGAACCAACTTCCAAGTCTCTATGACCTTCAGAAAAAAAGTTATTGAACAATATCTTGAACTCCTATAGGTTTTCATCCCTAACCCTAACCCTAATCACAACCAAAAAATCCAACACTAATCACAACCCTAACCCTACCCCTTCCAAAGGTCGTAGAAGCTCGGGGGTGGCACCAATGGATCGGGCATAGCCACATTAGTGGAGATGGAACCAACTTCCAAGTCTCTATGACCTACAGAAAAAAAGTTATTGAAGAATATCTTGATCTCCAATGGGTATTCATTCCTAACCCTAACCCTAATAGCAACCCTAACCCTAACCCTAATCACAACCCTAACCCTAACCCTAATTGCAACCCTAACCCATATTAAGGATTAATTGGAATAACTCTGCGCTGCTTGCTCGAAATGTGCTGAAATTCGGTGTGGTTGCGTGGCAGGCCACCCTTTATTAATCATGAAATGCACAAGTCTCTAGGGCTTTCAGAAAAAAAGTTATTCAAAAATATCTTGTACTTTTTTTTATAGATTTGGTGGTTTCACCATTTCCGAAGGTCGTAGAAGCTCGGGGATGGTCCCAATGGATCGGGCATAGCCACATTAGTGGAGATGGAACCAACTTCCAAGTCTCTATGACCTTCAGAAAAAAAGTTATTGAACAATATCTTGAACTCCTATAGGTTTTCATCCCTAACCCTAACCCTAATCACAACCAAAAAATCCAACACTAATCACAACCCTAACCCTACCCCTTCCAAAGGTCGTAGAAGCTCGGGGGTGGTACCAATGGATCGGGCATAGCCACATTAGTGGAGATGGAACCAACTTCCAAGTCTCTATGACCTACAGAAAAAAAGTTATTGAAGAATATCTTGATCTCCAATGGGTATTCATTCCTAACCCTAACCCTAATAGCAACCCTAACCCTAACCCTAATCACAACCCTAACCCTAACCCTAATTGCAACCCTAACCCATATTAAGGGTTAATTGGAATAACTCTGCGCTGCTTGCTCGAAATGTGCTGAAATTCGGTGTGGTTGCGTGGCAGGCCACCCTTTATTAATCATGAAATGCACAAGTCTCTAGGGCTTTCAGAAAAAAAGTTATTCAAAAATATCTTGTACTTTTTTTTATAGATTTGGTGGTTTCACCATTTCCGAAGGTCGTAGAAGCTCGGGGATGGTCCCAATGGATCGGGCATAGCCACATTAGTGGAGATGGAACCAACTTCCAAGTCTCTATGACCTTCAGAAAAAAAGTTATTGAACAATATCTTGAACTCCTATAGGTTTTCATCCCTAACCCTAACCCTAATCACAACCAAAAAATCCAACACTAATCACAACCCTAACCCTACCCCTTCCAAAGGTCGTAGAAGCTCGGGGGTGGTACCAATGGATCGGGCATAGCCACATTAGTGGAGATGGAACCAACTTCCAAGTCTCTATGACCTACAGAAAAAAAGTTATTGAAGAATATCTTGATCTCCAATGGGTATTCATTCCTAACCCTAACCCTAATAGCAACCCTAACCCTAACCCTAATTACAACCCTAACCCTAACCCTAATTGCAACCCTAACCCATATTAAGGATTAATTGGAATAACTCTGCGCTGCTTGCTCGAAATGTGCTGAAATTCGGTGTGGTTGCGTGGCAGGCCACCCTTTATTAATCATGAAATGCACAAGTCTCTAGGGCTTTCAGAAAAAAAGTTATTCAAAAATATCTTGTACTTTTTTTTATAGATTTGGTGGTTTCACCATTTCCGAAGGTCGTAGAAGCTCGGGGATGGTCCCAATGGATCGGGCATAGCCACATTAGTGGAGATGGAACCAACTTCCAAGTCTCTATGACCTTCAGAAAAAAAGTTATTGAACAATATCTTGAACTCCTATAGGTTTTCATCCCTAACCCTAACCCTAATCACAACCAAAAAATCCAACACTAATCACAACCCTAACCCTACCCCTTCCAAAGGTCGTAGAAGCTCGGGGGTGGTACCAATGGATCGGGCATAGCCACATTAGTGGAGATGGAACCAACTTCCAAGTCTCTATGACCTACAGAAAAAAAGTTATTGAAGAATATCTTGATCTCCAATGGGTATTCATTCCTAACCCTAACCCTAATAGCAACCCTAACCCTAACCCTAATCACAACCCTAACCCTAACCCTAATTGCAACCCTAACCCATATTAAGGATTAATTGGAATAACTCTGCGCTGCTTGCTCGAAATGTGCTGAAATTCGGTGTGGTTGCGTGGCAGGCCACCCTTTATTAATCATGAAATGCACAAGTCTCTAGGGCTTTCAGAAAAAAAGTTATTCAAAAATATCTTGTACTTTTTTTTATAGATTTGGTGGTTTCACCATTTCCGAAGGTCGTAGAAGCTCGGGGATGGTCCCAATGGATCGGGCATAGCCAAATTAGTGGAGATGGAACCAACTTCCAAGTCTCTATGACCTTCAGAAAAAAAGTTATTGAACAATATCTTGAACTCCTATAGGTTTTCATCCCTAACCCTAACCCTAATCACAACCAAAAAATCCAACACTAATCACAACCCTAACCCTACCCCTTCCAAAGGTCGTAGAAGCTCGGGGGTGGCACCAATGGATCGGGCATAGCCACATTAGTGGAGATGGAACCAACTTCCAAGTCTCTATGACCTACAGAAAAAAAGTTATTGAAGAATATCTTGATCTCCAATGGGTATTCATTCCTAACCCTAACCCTAATAGCAACCCTAACCCTAACCCTAATAGCAACCCTAACCCTAACCCTAATCACAACCCTAACCCTAACCCTAATTGCAACCCTAACCCATATTAAGGATTAATTGGAATAACTCTGCGCTGCTTGCTCGAAATGTGCTGAAATTCGGTGTGGTTGCGTGGCAGGCCACCCTTTATTAATCATGAAATGCACAAGTCTCTAGGGCTTTCAGAAAAAAAGTTATTCAAAAATATCTTGTACTTTTTTTTTATAGATTTGGTGGTTTCACCATTTCCGAAGGTCGTAGAAGCTCGGGGATGGTCCCAATGGATCGGGCATAGCCACATTAGTGGAGATGGAACCAACTTCCAAGTCTCTATGACCTTCAGAAAAAAAGTTATTGAACAATATCTTGAACTCCTATAGGTTTTCATCCCTAACCCTAACCCTAATCACAACCAAAAAATCCAACACTAATCACAACCCTAACCCTACCCCTTCCAAAGGTCGTAGAAGCTCGGGGGTGGTACCAATGGATCGGGCATAGCCACATTAGTGGAGATGGAACCAACTTCCAAGTCTCTATGACCTACAGAAAAAAAGTTATTGAAGAATATCTTGATCTCCAATGGGTATTCATTCCTAACCCTAACCCTAATAGCAACCCTAACCCTAACCCTAATCACAACCCTAACCCTAACCCTAATTGCAACCCTAACCCATATTAAGGATTAATTGGAATAACTCTGCGCTGCTTGCTCGAAATGTGCTGAAATTCGGTGTGGTTGCGTGGCAGGCCACCCTTTATTAATCATGAAATGCACAAGTCTCTATGACCTACAGAAAAAAAGTTATTGAAGAATATCTTGATCTCCAATGGGTATTCATTCCTAACCCTAACCCTAATAGCAACCCTAACCCTAACCCTAATCACAACCCTAACCCTAACCCTAATTGCAACCCTAACCCATATTAAGGATTAATTGGAATAACTCTGCGCTGCTTGCTCGAAATGTGCTGAAATTCGGTGTGGTTGCGTGGCAGGCCACCCTTTATTAATCATGAAATGCACAAGTCTCTAGGGCTTTCAGAAAAAAAGTTATTCAAAAATATCTTGTACTTTTTTTTTATAGATTTGGTGGTTTCACCATTTCCGAAGGTCGTAGAAGCTCGGGGATGGTCCCAATGGATCGGGCATAGCCACATTAGTGGAGATGGAACCAACTTCCAAGTCTCTATGACCTTCAGAAAAAAAGTTATTGAACAATATCTTGAACTCCTATAGGTTTTCATCCCTAACCCTAACCCTAATCACAACCAAAAAATCCAACACTAATCACAACCCTAACCCTACCCCTTCCAAAGGTCGTAGAAGCTCGGGGGTGGTACCAATGGATCGGGCATAGCCACATTAGTGGAGATGGAACCAACTTCCAAGTCTCTATGACCTACAGAAAAAAAGTTATTGAAGAATATCTTGATCTCCAATGGGTATTCATTCCTAACCCTAACCCTAATAGCAACCCTAACCCTAACCCTAATCACAACCCTAACCCTAACCCTAATTGCAACCCTAACCCATATTAAGGATTAATTGGAATAACTCTGCGCTGCTTGCTCGAAATGTGCTGAAATTCGGTGTGGTTGCGTGGCAGGCCACCCTTTATTAATCATGAAATGCACAAGTCTCTAGGGCTTTCAGAAAAAAAGTTATTCAAAAATATCTTGTACTTTTTTTTATAGATTTGGTGGTTTCACCATTTCCGAAGGTCGTAGAAGCTCGGGGATGGTCCCAATGGATCGGGCATAGCCACATTAGTGGAGATGGAACCAACTTCCAAGTCTCTATGACCTTCAGAAAAAAAGTTATTGAACAATATCTTGAACTCCTATAGGTTTTCATCCCTAACCCTAACCCTAATCACAACCAAAAAATCCAACACTAATCACAACCCTAACCCTACCCCTTCCAAAGGTCGTAGAAGCTCGGGGGTGGTACCAATGGATCGGGCATAGCCACATTAGTGGAGATGGAACCAACTTCCAAGTCTCTATGACCTACAGAAAAAAAGTTATTGAAGAATATCTTGATCTCCAATGGGTATTCATTCCTAACCCTAACCCTAATAGCAACCCTAACCCTAACCCTAATCACAACCCTAACCCTAACCCTAATTGCAACCCTAACCCATATTAAGGATTAATTGGAATAACTCTGCGCTGCTTGCTCGAAATGTGCTGAAATTCGGTGTGGTTGCGTGGCAGGCCACCCTTTATTAATCATGAAATGCACAAGTCTCTAGGGCTTTCAGAAAAAAAGTTATTCAAAAATATCTTGTACTTTTTTTTATAGATTTGGTGGTTTCACCATTTCCGAAGGTCGTAGAAGCTCGGGGATGGTCCCAATGGATCGGGCATAGCCACATTAGTGGAGATGGAACCAACTTCCAAGTCTCTATGACCTTCAGAAAAAAAGTTATTGAACAATATCTTGAACTCCTATAGGTTTTCATCCCTAACCCTAACCCTAATCACAACCAAAAAATCCAACACTAATCACAACCCTAACCCTACCCCTTCCAAAGGTCGTAGAAGCTCGGGGGTGGTACCAATGGATCGGGCATAGCCACATTAGTGGAGATGGAACCAACTTCCAAGTCTCTATGACCTACAGAAAAAAAGTTATTGAAGAATATCTTGATCTCCAATGGGTATTCATTCCTAACCCTAACCCTAATAGCAACCCTAACCCTAACCCTAATCACAACCCTAACCCTAACCCTAATTGCAACCCTAACCCATATTAAGGATTAATTGGAATAACTCTGCGCTGCTTGCTCGAAATGTGCTGAAATTCGGTGTGTTTGCGTGGCAGGCCACCCTTTATTAATCATGAAATGCACAAGTCTCTAGGGCTTTCAGAAAAAAAGTTATTCAAAAATATCTTGTACTTTTTTTTATAGATTTGGTGGTTTCACCATTTCCGAAGGTCGTAGAAGCTCGGGGATGGTCCCAATGGATCGGGCATAGCCACATTAGTGGAGATGGAACCAACTTCCAAGTCTCTATGACCTTCAGAAAAAAAGTTATTGAACAATATCTTGAACTCCTATAGGTTTTCATCCCTAACCCTAACCCTAATCACAACCAAAAAATCCAACACTAATCACAACCCTAACCCTACCCCTTCCAAAGGTCGTAGAAGCTCGGGGGTGGTACCAATGGATCGGGCATAGCCACATTAGTGGAGATGGAACCAACTTCCAAGTCTCTATGACCTTCAGAAAAAAAGTTATTGAACAATATCTTGAACTCCTATAGGTTTTCATCCCTAACCCTAACCCTAATCACAACCAAAAAATCCAACACTAATCACAACCCTAACCCTACCCCTTCCAAAGGTCGTAGAAGCTCGGGGGTGGCACCAATGGATCGGGCATAGCCACATTAGTGGAGATGGAACCAACTTCCAAGTCTCTATGACCTACAGAAAAAAAGTTATTGAAGAATATCTTGATCTCCAATGGGTATTCATTCCTAACCCTAACCCTAATAGCAACCCTAACCCTAACCCTAATCACAACCCTAACCCTAACCCTAATTGCAACCCTAACCCATATTAAGGATTAATTGGAATAACTCTGCGCTGCTTGCTCGAAATGTGCTGAAATTCGGTGTGGTTGCGTGGCAGGCCACCCTTTATTAATCATGAAATGCACAAGTCTCTAGGGCTTTCAGAAAAAAAGTTATTCAAAAATATCTTGTACTTTTTTTTATAGATTTGGTGGTTTCACCATTTCCGAAGGTCGTAGAAGCTCGGGGATGGTCCCAATGGATCGGGCATAGCCACATTAGTGGAGATGGAACCAACTTCCAAGTCTCTATGACCTTCAGAAAAAAAGTTATTGAACAATATCTTGAACTCCTATAGGTTTTCATCCCTAACCCTAACCCTAATCACAACCAAAAAATCCAACACTAATCACAACCCTAACCCTACCCCTTCCAAAGGTCGTAGAAGCTCGGGGATGGTACCAATGGATCGGGCATAGCCACATTAGTGGAGATGGAACCAACTTCCAAGTCTCTATGACCTACAGAAAAAAAGTTATTGAAGAATATCTTGATCTCCAATGGGTATTCATTCCTAACCCTAACCCTAATAGCAACCCTAACCCTAACCCTAATCACAACCCTAACCCTAACCCTAATTGCAACCCTAACCCATATTAAGGATTAATTGGAATAACTCTGCGCTGCTTGCTCGAAATGTGCTGAAATTCGGTGTGTTTGCGTGGCAGGCCACCCTTTATTAATCATGAAATGCACAAGTCTCTAGGGCTTTCAGAAAAAAAGTTATTCAAAAATATCTTGTACTTTTTTTTATAGATTTGGTGGTTTCACCATTTCCGAAGGTCGTAGAAGCTCGGGGATGGTCCCAATGGATCGGGCATAGCCACATTAGTGGAGATGGAACCAACTTCCAAGTCTCTATGACCTTCAGAAAAAAAGTTATTGAACAATATCTTGAACTCCTATAGGTTTTCATCCCTAACCCTAACCCTAATCACAACCAAAAAATCCAACACTAATCACAACCCTAACCCTACCCCTTCCAAAGGTCGTAGAAGCTCGGGGGTGGTACCAATGGATCGGGCATAGCCACATTAGTGGAGATGGAACCAACTTCCAAGTCTCTATGACCTTCAGAAAAAAAGTTATTGAACAATATCTTGAACTCCTATAGGTTTTCATCCCTAACCCTAACCCTAATCACAACCAAAAAATCCAACACTAATCACAACCCTAACCCTACCCCTTCCAAAGGTCGTAGAAGCTCGGGGGTGGCACCAATGGATCGGGCATAGCCACATTAGTGGAGATGGAACCAACTTCCAAGTCTCTATGACCTACAGAAAAAAAGTTATTGAAGAATATCTTGATCTCCAATGGGTATTCATTCCTAACCCTAACCCTAATAGCAACCCTAACCCTAACCCTAATCACAACCCTAACCCTAACCCTAATTGCAACCCTAACCCATATTAAGGATTAATTGGAATAACTCTGCGCTGCTTGCTCGAAATGTGCTGAAATTCGGTGTGGTTGCGTGGCAGGCCACCCTTTATTAATCATGAAATGCACAAGTCTCTAGGGCTTTCAGAAAAAAAGTTATTCAAAAATATCTTGTACTTTTTTTTATAGATTTGGTGGTTTCACCATTTCCGAAGGTCGTAGAAGCTCGGGGATGGTCCCAATGGATCGGGCATAGCCACATTAGTGGAGATGGAACCAACTTCCAAGTCTCTATGACCTTCAGAAAAAAAGTTATTGAACAATATCTTGAACTCCTATAGGTTTTCATCCCTAACCCTAACCCTAATCACAACCAAAAAATCCAACACTAATCACAACCCTAACCCTACCCCTTCCAAAGGTCGTAGAAGCTCGGGGATGGTACCAATGGATCGGGCATAGCCACATTAGTGGAGATGGAACCAACTTCCAAGTCTCTATGACCTTCAGAAAAAAAGTTATTGAACAATATCTTGAACTCCTATAGGTTTTCATCCCTAACCCTAACCCTAATCACAACCAAAAAATCCAACACTAATCACAACCCTAACCCTACCCCTTCCAAAGGTCGTAGAAGCTCGGGGGTGGTACCAATGGATCGGGCATAGCCACATTAGTGGAGATGGAACCAACTTCCAAGTCTCTATGACCTACAGAAAAAAAGTTATTGAAGAATATCTTGATCTCCAATGGGTATTCATTCCTAACCCTAACCCTAATAGCAACCCTAACCCTAACCCTAATCACAACCCTAACCCTAACCCTAATTGCAACCCTAACCCATATTAAGGATTAATTGGAATAACTCTGCGCTGCTTGCTCGAAATGTGCTGAAATTCGGTGTGGTTGCGTGGCAGGCCACCCTTTATTAATCATGAAATGCACAAGTCTCTAGGGCTTTCAGAAAAAAAGTTATTCAAAAATATCTTGTACTTTTTTTTATAGATTTGGTGGTTTCACCATTTCCGAAGGTCGTAGAAGCTCGGGGATGGTCCCAATGGATCGGGCATAGCCACATTAGTGGAGATGGAACCAACTTCCAAGTCTCTATGACCTTCAGAAAAAAAGTTATTGAACAATATCTTGAACTCCTATAGGTTTTCATCCCTAACCCTAACCCTAATCACAACCAAAAAATCCAACACTAATCACAACCCTAACCCTACCCCTTCCAAAGGTCGTAGAAGCTCGGGGGTGGTACCAATGGATCGGGCATAGCCACATTAGTGGAGATGGAACCAACTTCCAAGTCTCTATGACCTACAGAAAAAAAGTTATTGAAGAATATCTTGATCTCCAATGGGTATTCATTCCTAACCCTAACCCTAATAGCAACCCTAACCCTAACCCTAATCACAACCCTAACCCTAACCCTAATTGCAACCCTAACCCATATTAAGGATTAATTGGAATAACTCTGCGCTGCTTGCTCGAAATGTGCTGAAATTCGGTGTGTTTGCGTGGCAGGCCACCCTTTATTAATCATGAAATGCACAAGTCTCTAGGGCTTTCAGAAAAAAAGTTATTCAAAAATATCTTGTACTTTTTTTTATAGATTTGGTGGTTTCACCATTTCCGAAGGTCGTAGAAGCTCGGGGATGGTCCCAATGGATCGGGCATAGCCACATTAGTGGAGATGGAACCAACTTCCAAGTCTCTATGACCTTCAGAAAAAAAGTTATTGAACAATATCTTGAACTCCTATAGGTTTTCATCCCTAACCCTAACCCTAATCACAACCAAAAAATCCAACACTAATCACAACCCTAACCCTACCCCTTCCAAAGGTCGTAGAAGCTCGGGGGTGGTACCAATGGATCGGGCATAGCCACATTAGTGGAGATGGAACCAACTTCCAAGTCTCTATGACCTACAGAAAAAAAGTTATTGAAGAATATCTTGATCTCCAATGGGTATTCATTCCTAACCCTAACCCTAATAGCAACCCTAACCCTAACCCTAATCACAACCCTAACCCTAACCCTAATTGCAACCCTAACCCATATTAAGGATTAATTGGAATAACTCTGCGCTGCTTGCTCGAAATGTGCTGCAATTCGGTGTGGTTGCGTGGCAGGCCACCCTTTATTAATCATGAAATGCACAAGTCTCTAGGGCTTTCAGAAAAAAAGTTATTCAAAAATATCTTGTACTTTTTTTTATAGATTTGGTGGTTTCACCATTTCCGAAGGTCGTAGAAGCTCGGGGATGGTCCCAATGGATCGGGCATAGCCACATTAGTGGAGATGGAACCAACTTCCAAGTCTCTATGACCTTCAGAAAAAAAGTTATTGAACAATATCTTGAACTCCTATAGGTTTTCATCCCTAACCCTAACCCTAATCACAACCAAAAAATCCAACACTAATCACAACCCTAACCCTACCCCTTCCAAAGGTCGTAGAAGCTCGGGGGTGGTACCAATGGATCGGGCATAGCCACATTAGTGGAGATGGAACCAACTTCCAAGTCTCTATGACCTACAGAAAAAAAGTTATTGAAGAATATCTTGATCTCCAATGGGTATTCATTCCTAACCCTAACCCTAATAGCAACCCTAACCCTAACCCTAATCACAACCCTAACCCTAACCCTAATTGCAACCCTAACCCATATTAAGGATTAATTGGAATAACTCTGCGCTGCTTGCTCGAAATGTGCTGAAATTCGGTGTGGTTGCGTGGCAGGCCACCCTTTATTAATCATGAAATGCACAAGTCTCTAGGGCTTTCAGAAAAAAAGTTATTCAAAAATATCTTGTACTTTTTTTTATAGATTTGGTGGTTTCACCATTTCCGAAGGTCGTAGAAGCTCGGGGATGGTCCCAATGGATCGGGCATAGCCACATTAGTGGAGATGGAACCAACTTCCAAGTCTCTATGACCTTCAGAAAAAAAGTTATTGAACAATATCTTGAACTCCTATAGGTTTTCATCCCTAACCCTAACCCTAATCACAACCAAAAAATCCAACACTAATCACAACCCTAACCCTACCCCTTCCAAAGGTCGTAGAAGCTCGGGGGTGGTACCAATGGATCGGGCATAGCCACATTAGTGGAGATGGAACCAACTTCCAAGTCTCTATGACCTACAGAAAAAAAGTTATTGAAGAATATCTTGATCTCCAATGGGTATTCATTCCTAACCCTAACCCTAATAGCAACCCTAACCCTAACCCTAATCACAACCCTAACCCTAACCCTAATTGCAACCCTAACCCATATTAAGGATTAATTGGAATAACTCTGCGCTGCTTGCTCGAAATGTGCTGAAATTCGGTGTGGTTGCGTGGCAGGCCACCCTTTATTAATCATGAAATGCACAAGTCTCTAGGGCTTTCAGAAAAAAAGTTATTCAAAAATATCTTGTACTTTTTTTTATAGATTTGGTGGTTTCACCATTTCCGAAGGTCGTAGAAGCTCGGGGATGGTCCCAATGGATCGGGCATAGCCACATTAGTGGAGATGGAACCAACTTCCAAGTCTCTATGACCTTCAGAAAAAAAGTTATTGAACAATATCTTGAACTCCTATAGGTTTTCATCCCTAACCCTAACCCTAATCACAACCAAAAAATCCAACACTAATCACAACCCTAACCCTACCCCTTCCAAAGGTCGTAGAAGCTCGGGGGTGGTACCAATGGATCGGGCATAGCCACATTAGTGGAGATGGAACCAACTTCCAAGTCTCTATGACCTACAGAAAAAAAGTTATTGAAGAATATCTTGATCTCCAATGGGTATTCATTCCTAACCCTAACCCTAATAGCAACCCTAACCCTAACCCTAATTACAACCCTAACCCTAACCCTAATTGCAACCCTAACCCATATTAAGGATTAATTGGAATAACTCTGCGCTGCTTGCTCGAAATGTGCTGAAATTCGGTGTGGTTGCGTGGCAGGCCACCCTTTATTAATCATGAAATGCACAAGTCTCTAGGGCTTTCAGAAAAAAAGTTATTCAAAAATATCTTGTACTTTTTTTTATAGATTTGGTGGTTTCACCATTTCCGAAGGTCGTAGAAGCTCGGGGATGGTCCCAATGGATCGGGCATAGCCACATTAGTGGAGATGGAACCAACTTCCAAGTCTCTATGACCTTCAGAAAAAAAGTTATTGAACAATATCTTGAACTCCTATAGGTTTTCATCCCTAACCCTAACCCTAATCACAACCAAAAAATCCAACACTAATCACAACCCTAACCCTACCCCTTCCAAAGGTCGTAGAAGCTCGGGGGTGGTACCAATGGATCGGGCATAGCCACATTAGTGGAGATGGAACCAACTTCCAAGTCTCTATGACCTACAGAAAAAAAGTTATTGAAGAATATCTTGATCTCCAATGGGTATTCATTCCTAACCCTAACCCTAATAGCAACCCTAACCCTAACCCTAATCACAACCCTAACCCTAACCCTAATTGCAACCCTAACCCATATTAAGGATTAATTGGAATAACTCTGCGCTGCTTGCTCGAAATGTGCTGAAATTCGGTGTGGTTGCGTGGCAGGCCACCCTTTATTAATCATGAAATGCACAAGTCTCTAGGGCTTTCAGAAAAAAAGTTATTCAAAAATATCTTGTACTTTTTTTTATAGATTTGGTGGTTTCACCATTTCCGAAGGTCGTAGAAGCTCGGGGATGGTCCCAATGGATCGGGCATAGCCACATTAGTGGAGATGGAACCAACTTCCAAGTCTCTATGACCTTCAGAAAAAAAGTTATTGAACAATATCTTGAACTCCTATAGGTTTTCATCCCTAACCCTAACCCTAATCACAACCAAAAAATCCAACACTAATCACAACCCTAACCCTACCCCTTCCAAAGGTCGTAGAAGCTCGGGGGTGGTACCAATGGATCGGGCATAGCCACATTAGTGGAGATGGAACCAACTTCCAAGTCTCTATGACCTACAGAAAAAAAGTTATTGAAGAATATCTTGATCTCCAATGGGTATTCATTCCTAACCCTAACCCTAATAGCAACCCTAACCCTAACCCTAATCACAACCCTAACCCTAACCCTAATTGCAACCCTAACCCATATTAAGGATTAATTGGAATAACTCTGCGCTGCTTGCTCGAAATGTGCTGAAATTCGGTGTGGTTGCGTGGCAGGCCACCCTTTATTAATCATGAAATGCACAAGTCTCTAGGGCTTTCAGAAAAAAAGTTATTCAAAAATATCTTGTACTTTTTTTTTATAGATTTGGTGGTTTCACCATTTCCGAAGGTCGTAGAAGCTCGGGGATGGTCCCAATGGATCGGGCATAGCCACATTAGTGGAGATGGAACCAACTTCCAAGTCTCTATGACCTTCAGAAAAAAAGTTATTGAACAATATCTTGAACTCCTATAGGTTTTCATCCCTAACCCTAACCCTAATCACAACCAAAAAATCCAACACTAATCACAACCCTAACCCTACCCCTTCCAAAGGTCGTAGAAGCTCGTGGGTGGCACCAATGGATCGGGCATAGCCACATTAGTGGAGATGGAACCAACTTCCAAGTCTCTATGACCTACAGAAAAAAAGTTATTGAAGAATATCTTGATCTCCAATGGGTATTCATTCCTAACCCTAACCCTAATAGCAACCCTAACCCTAACCCTAATTGCAACCCTAACCCATATTAAGGATTAATTGTAATAACTCTGCGCTGCTTGCTCGAAATGTGCTGAAATTCGGTGTGGTTGCGTGGCAGGCCACCCTTTATTAATCATGAAATGCACAAGTCTCTAGGGCTTTCAGAAAAAAAGTTATTCAAAAATATCTTGTACTTTTTTTTTATAGATTTGGTGGTTTCACCATTTCCGAAGGTCGTAGAAGCTCGGGGATGGTCCCAATGGATCGGGCATAGCCACATTAGTGGAGATGGAACCAACTTCCAAGTCTCTATGACCTTCAGAAAAAAAGTTATTGAACAATATCTTGAACTCCTATAGGTTTTCATCCCTAACCCTAACCCTAATCACAACCAAAAAATCCAACACTAATCACAACCCTAACCCTACCCCTTCCAAAGGTCGTAGAAGCTCGGGGGTGGCACCAATGGATCGGGCATAGCCACATTAGTGGAGATGGAACCAACTTCCAAGTCTCTATGACCTACAGAAAAAAAGTTATTGAAGAATATCTTGATCTCCAATGGGTATTCATTCCTAACCCTAACCCTAATAGCAACCCTAACCCTAACCCTAATCACAACCCTAACCCTAACCCTAATTGCAACCCTAACCCATATTAAGGATTAATTGGAATAACTCTGCGCTGCTTGCTCGAAATGTGCTGAAATTCGGTGTGGTTGCGTGGCAGGCCACCCTTTATTAATCATGAAATGCACAAGTCTCTAGGGCTTTCAGAAAAAAAGTTATTCAAAAATATCTTGTACTTTTTTTTATAGATTTGGTGGTTTCACCATTTCCGAAGGTCGTAGAAGCTCGGGGATGGTCCCAATGGATCGGGCATAGCCAAATTAGTGGAGATGGAACCAACTTCCAAGTCTCTATGACCTTCAGAAAAAAAGTTATTGAACAATATCTTGAACTCCTATAGGTTTTCATCCCTAACCCTAACCCTAATCACAACCAAAAAATCCAACACTAATCACAACCCTAACCCTACCCCTTCCAAAGGTCGTAGAAGCTCGGGGGTGGCACCAATGGATCGGGCATAGCCACATTAGTGGAGATGGAACCAACTTCCAAGTCTCTAAGACCTACAGAAAAAAAGTTATTGAAGAATATCTTGATCTCCAATGGGTATTCATTCCTAACCCTAACCCTAATAGCAACCCTAACCCTAACCCTAATCACAACCCTAACCCTAACCCTAATTGCAACCCTAACCCATATTAAGGATTAATTGGAATAACTCTGCGCTGCTTGCTCGAAATGTGCTGAAATTCGGTGTGGTTGCGTGGCAGGCCACCCTTTATTAATCATGAAATGCACAAGTCTCTAGGGCTTTCAGAAAAAAAGTTATTCAAAAATATCTTGTACTTTTTTTTATAGATTTGGTGGTTTCACCATTTCCGAAGGTCGTAGAAGCTCGGGGATGGTCCCAATGGATCGGGCATAGCCACATTAGTGGAGATGGAACCAACTTCCAAGTCTCTATGACCTTCAGAAAAAAAGTTATTGAACAATATCTTGAACTCCTATAGGTTTTCATCCCTAACCCTAACCCTAATCACAACCAAAAAATCCAACACTAATCACAACCCTAACCCTACCCCTTCCAAAGGTCGTAGAAGCTCGGGGGTGGCACCAATGGATCGGGCATAGCCACATTAGTGGAGATGGAACCAACTTCCAAGTCTCTAAGACCTACAGAAAAAAAGTTATTGAAGAATATCTTGATCTCCAATGGGTATTCATTCCTAACCCTAACCCTAATAGCAACCCTAACCCTAATCACAACCCTAACCCTAACCCTAATTGCAACCCTAACCCATATTAAGGATTAATTGGAATAACTCTGCGCTGCTTGCTCGAAATGTGCTGAAATTCGGTGTGGTTGCGTGGCAGGCCACCCTTTATTAATCATGAAATGCACAAGTCTCTAGGGCTTTCAGAAAAAAAGTTATTCAAAAATATCTTGTACTTTTTTTTATAGATTTGGTGGTTTCACCATTTCCGAAGGTCGTAGAAGCTCGGGGATGGTCCCAATGGATCGGGCATAGCCACATTAGTGGAGATGGAACCAACTTCCAAGTCTCTATGACCTTCAGAAAAAAAGTTATTGAACAATATCTTGAACTCCTATAGGTTTTCATCCCTAACCCTAACCCTAATCACAACCAAAAAATCCAACACTAATCACAACCCTAACCCTACCCCTTCCAAAGGTCGTAGAAGCTCGGGGGTGGTACCAATGGATCGGGCATAGCCACATTAGTGGAGATGGAACCAACTTCCAAGTCTCTATGACCTACAGAAAAAAAGTTATTGAAGAATATCTTGATCTCCAATGGGTATTCATTCCTAACCCTAACCCTAATAGCAACCCTAACCCTAACCCTAATCACAACCCTAACCCTAACCCTAACCCTAATTGCAACCCTAACCCATATTAAGGATTAATTAGAATAACTCTGCGCTGCTTGCTCAAAATGTGCTGAAATTCGGTGTGGTTGCGTGGCAGGCCACCCTTTATTAATCATGAAATGCACAAGTCTCTAGGGCTTTCAGAAAAAAAGTTATTCAAAAATATCTTGTACTTTTTTTTATAGATTTGGTGGTTTCACCATTTCCGAAGGTCGTAGAAGCTCGGGGATGGTCCCAATGGATCGGGCATAGCCACATTAGTGGAGATGGAACCAACTTCCAAGTCTCTATGACCTTCAGAAAAAAAGTTATTGAACAATATCTTGAACTCCTATAGGTTTTCATCCCTAACCCTAACCCTAATCACAACCAAAAAATCCAACACTAATCACAACCCTAACCCTACCCCTTCCAAAGGTCGTAGAAGCTCGGGGGTGGTACCAATGGATCGGGCATAGCCACATTAGTGGAGATGGAACCAACTTCCAAGTCTCTATGACCTACAGAAAAAAAGTTATTGAAGAATATCTTGATCTCCAATGGGTATTCATTCCTAACCCTAACCCTAATAGCAACCCTAACCCTAACCCTAATCACAACCCTAACCCTAACCCTAATTGCAACCCTAACCCATATTAAGGATTAATTGGAATAACTCTGCGCTGCTTGCTCGAAATGTGCTGAAATTCGGTGTGGTTGCGTGGCAGGCCACCCTTTATTAATCATGAAATGCACAAGTCTCTAGGGCTTTCAGAAAAAAAGTTATTCAAAAATATCTTGTACTTTTTTTTATAGATTTGGTGGTTTCACCATTTCCGAAGGTCGTAGAAGCTCGGGGATGGTCCCAATGGATCGGGCATAGCCACATTAGTGGAGATGGAACCAACTTCCAAGTCTCTATGACCTTCAGAAAAAAAGTTATTGAACAATATCTTGAACTCCTATAGGTTTTCATCCCTAACCCTAACCCTAATCACAACCAAAAAATCCAACACTAATCACAACCCTAACCCTACCCCTTCCAAAGGTCGTAGAAGCTCGGGGGTGGTACCAATGGATCGGGCATAGCCACATTAGTGGAGATGGAACCAACTTCCAAGTCTCTATGACCTTCAGAAAAAAAGTTATTGAAGAATATCTTGATCTCCAATGGGTATTCATTCCTAACCCTAACCCTAATAGCAACCCTAACCCTAACCCTAATCACAACCCTAACCCTAATTGCAACCCTAACCAATATTAAGGATTAATTGGAATAACTCTGCGCTGCTTGCTCGAAATGTGCTGAAATTCGGTGTGGTTGCGTGGCAGGCCACCCTTTATTAATCATGAAATGCACAAGTCTCTAGGGCTTTCAGAAAAAAAGTTATTCAAAAATATCTTGTACTTTTTTTTATAGATTTGGTGGTTTCACCATTTCCGAAGGTCGTAGAAGCTCGGGGATGGTCCCAATGGATCGGGCATAGCCACATTAGTGGAGATGGAACCAACTTCCAAGTCTCTATGACCTTCAGAAAAAAAGTTATTGAACAATATCTTGAACTCCTATAGGTTTTCATCCCTAACCCTAACCCTAATCACAACCAAAAAATCCAACACTAATCACAACCCTAACCCTACCCCTTCCAAAGGTCGTAGAAGCTCGGGGGTGGCACCAATGGATCGGGCATAGCCACATTAGTGGAGATGGAACCAACTTCCAAGTCTCTATGACCTACAGAAAAAAAGTTATTGAAGAATATCTTGATCTCCAATGGGTATTCATTCCTAACCCTAACCCTAATAGCAACCCTAACCCTAACCCTAATCACAACCCTAACCCTAACCCTAATTGCAACCCTAACCCATATTAAGGATTAATTGGAATAACTCTGCGCTGCTTGCTCGAAATGTGCTGAAATTCGGTGTGGTTGCGTGGCAGGCCACCCTTTATTAATCATGAAATGCACAAGTCTCTATGACCTACAGAAAAAAAGTTATTGAAGAATATCTTGATCTCCAATGGGTATTCATTCCTAACCCTAACCCTAATAGCAACCCTAACCCTAACCCTAATCACAACCCTAACCCTAACCCTAATTGCAACCCTAACCCATATTAAGGATTAATTGGAATAACTCTGCGCTGCTTGCTCGAAATGTGCTGAAATTCGGTGTGGTTGCGTGGCAGGCCACCCTTTATTAATCATGAAATGCACAAGTCTCTAGGGCTTTCAGAAAAAAAGTTATTCAAAAATATCTTGTACTTTTTTTTTATAGATTTGGTGGTTTCACCATTTCCGAAGGTCGTAGAAGCTCGGGGATGGTCCCAATGGATCGGGCATAGCCACATTAGTGGAGATGGAACCAACTTCCAAGTCTCTATGACCTTCAGAAAAAAAGTTATTGAACAATATCTTGAACTCCTATAGGTTTTCATCCCTAACCCTAACCCTAATCACAACCAAAAAATCCAACACTAATCACAACCCTAACCCTACCCCTTCCAAAGGTCGTAGAAGCTCGGGGGTGGCACCAATGGATCGGGCATAGCCACATTAGTGGAGATGGAACCAACTTCCAAGTCTCTATGACCTACAGAAAAAAAGTTATTGAAGAATATCTTGATCTCCAATGGGTATTCATTCCTAACCCTAACCCTAATAGCAACCCTAACCCTAACCCTAATCACAACCCTAACCCTAACCCTAATTGCAACCCTAACCCATATTAAGGATTAATTGGAATAACTCTGCGCTGCTTGCTCGAAATGTGCTGAAATTCGGTGTGGTTGCGTGGCAGGCCACCCTTTATTAATCATGAAATGCACAAGTCTCTAGGGCTTTCAGAAAAAAAGTTATTCAAAAATATCTTGTACTTTTTTTTATAGATTTGGTGGTTTCACCATTTCCGAAGGTCGTAGAAGCTCGGGGATGGTCCCAATGGATCGGGCATAGCCACATTAGTGGAGATGGAACCAACTTCCAAGTCTCTATGACCTTCAGAAAAAAAGTTATTGAACAATATCTTGAACTCCTATAGGTTTTCATCCCTAACCCTAACCCTAATCACAACCAAAAAATCCAACACTAATCACAACCCTAACCCTACCCCTTCCAAAGGTCGTAGAAGCTCGGGGATGGTACCAATGGATCGGGCATAGCCACATTAGTGGAGATGGAACCAACTTCCAAGTCTCTATGACCTTCAGAAAAAAAGTTATTGAACAATATCTTGAACTCCTATAGGTTTTCATCCCTAACCCTAACCCTAATCACAACCAAAAAATCCAACACTAATCACAACCCTAACCCTACCCCTTCCAAAGGTCGTAGAAGCTCGGGGGTGGTACCAATGGATCGGGCATAGCCACATTAGTGGAGATGGAACCAACTTCCAAGTCTCTATGACCTACAGAAAAAAAGTTATTGAACAATATCTTGATCTCCAATGGGTATTCATTCCTAACCCTAACCCTAATAGCAACCCTAACCCTAACCCTAATCACAACCCTAACCCTAACCCTAATTGCAACCCTAACCCATATTAAGGATTAATTGGAATAACTCTGCGCTGCTTGCTCGAAATGTGCTGAAATTCGGTGTGGTTGCGTGGCAGGCCACCCTTTATTAATCATGAAATGCACAAGTCTCTAGGGCTTTCAGAAAAAAAGTTATTCAAAAATATCTTGTACTTTTTTTTATAGATTTGGTGGTTTCACCATTTCCGAAGGTCGTAGAAGCTCGGGGATGGTCCCAATGGATCGGGCATAGCCACATTAGTGGAGATGGAACCAACTTCCAAGTCTCTATGACCTTCAGAAAAAAAGTTATTGAACAATATCTTGAACTCCTATAGGTTTTCATCCCTAACCCTAACCCTAATCACAACCAAAAAATCCAACACTAATCACAACCCTAACCCTACCCCTTCCAAAGGTCGTAGAAGCTCGGGGGTGGTACCAATGGATCGGGCATAGCCACATTAGTGGAGATGGAACCAACTTCCAAGTCTCTATGACCTACAGAAAAAAAGTTATTGAAGAATATCTTGATCTCCAATGGGTATTCATTCCTAACCCTAACCCTAATAGCAACCCTAACCCTAACCCTAATCACAACCCTAACCCTAACCCTAATTGCAACCCTAACCCATATTAAGGATTAATTGGAATAACTCTGCGCTGCTTGCTCGAAATGTGCTGAAATTCGGTGTGGTTGCGTGGCAGGCCACCCTTTATTAATCATGAAATGCACAAGTCTCTAGGGCTTTCAGAAAAAAAGTTATTCAAAAATATCTTGTACTTTTTTTTATAGATTTGGTGGTTTCACCATTTCCGAAGGTCGTAGAAGCTCGGGGATGGTCCCAATGGATCGGGCATAGCCACATTAGTGGAGATGGAACCAACTTCCAAGTCTCTATGACCTTCAGAAAAAAAGTTATTGAACAATATCTTGAACTCCTATAGGTTTTCATCCCTAACCCTAACCCTAATCACAACCAAAAAATCCAACACTAATCACAACCCTAACCCTACCCCTTCCAAAGGTCGTAGAAGCTCGGGGGTGGTCCCAATGGATCGGGCATAGCCACATTAGTGGAGATGGAACCAACTTCCAAGTCTCTATGACCTTCAGAAAAAAAGTTATTGAACAATATCTTGAACTCCTATAGGTTTTCATCCCTAACCCTAACCCTAATCACAACCAAAAAATCCAACACTAATCACAACCCTAACCCTACCCCTTCCAAAGGTCGTAGAAGCTCGGGGGTGGTACCAATGGATCGGGCATAGCCACATTAGTGGAGATGGAACCAACTTCCAAGTCTCTATGACCTTCAGAAAAAAAGTTATTGAAGAATATCTTGATCTCCAATGGGTATTCATTCCTAACCCTAACCCTAATAGCAACCCTAACCCTAACCCTAATCACAACCCTAACCCTAATTGCAACCCTAACCAATATTAAGGATTAATTGGAATAACTCTGCGCTGCTTGCTCGAAATGTGCTGAAATTCGGTGTGGTTGCGTGGCAGGCCACCCTTTATTAATCATGAAATGCACAAGTCTCTAGGGCTTTCAGAAAAAAAGTTATTCAAAAATATCTTGTACTTTTTTTTATAGATTTGGTGGTTTCACCATTTCCGAAGGTCGTAGAAGCTCGGGGATGGTCCCAATGGATCGGGCATAGCCACATTAGTGGAGATGGAACCAACTTCCAAGTCTCTATGACCTTCAGAAAAAAAGTTATTGAACAATATCTTGAACTCCTATAGGTTTTCATCCCTAACCCTAACCCTAATCACAACCAAAAAATCCAACACTAATCACAACCCTAACCCTACCCCTTCCAAAGGTCGTAGAAGCTCGGGGGTGGCACCAATGGATCGGGCATAGCCACATTAGTGGAGATGGAACCAACTTCCAAGTCTCTATGACCTACAGAAAAAAAGTTATTGAAGAATATCTTGATCTCCAATGGGTATTCATTCCTAACCCTAACCCTAATAGCAACCCTAACCCTAACCCTAATCACAACCCTAACCCTAACCCTAATTGCAACCCTAACCCATATTAAGGATTAATTGGAATAACTCTGCGCTGCTTGCTCGAAATGTGCTGAAATTCGGTGTGGTTGCGTGGCAGGCCACCCTTTATTAATCATGAAATGCACAAGTCTCTATGACCTACAGAAAAAAAGTTATTGAAGAATATCTTGATCTCCAATGGGTATTCATTCCTAACCCTAACCCTAATAGCAACCCTAACCCTAACCCTAATCACAACCCTAACCCTAACCCTAATTGCAACCCTAACCCATATTAAGGATTAATTGGAATAACTCTGCGCTGCTTGCTCGAAATGTGCTGAAATTCGGTGTGGTTGCGTGGCAGGCCACCCTTTATTAATCATGAAATGCACAAGTCTCTAGGGCTTTCAGAAAAAAAGTTATTCAAAAATATCTTGTACTTTTTTTTATAGATTTGGTGGTTTCACCATTTCCGAAGGTCGTAGAAGCTCGGGGATGGTCCCAATGGATCGGGCATAGCCACATTAGTGGAGATGGAACCAACTTCCAAGTCTCTATGACCTTCAGAAAAAAAGTTATTGAACAATATCTTGAACTCCTATAGGTTTTCATCCCTAACCCTAACCCTAATCACAACCAAAAAATCCAACACTAATCACAACCCTAACCCTACCCCTTCCAAAGGTCGTAGAAGCTCGGGGATGGTACCAATGGATCGGGCATAGCCACATTAGTGGAGATGGAACCAACTTCCAAGTCTCTATGACCTTCAGAAAAAAAGTTATTGAACAATATCTTGAACTCCTATAGGTTTTCATCCCTAACCCTAACCCTAATCACAACCAAAAAATCCAACACTAATCACAACCCTAACCCTACCCCTTCCAAAGGTCGTAGAAGCTCGGGGGTGGTACCAATGGATCGGGCATAGCCACATTAGTGGAGATGGAACCAACTTCCAAGTCTCTATGACCTACAGAAAAAAAGTTATTGAAGAATATCTTGATCTCCAATGGGTATTCATTCCTAACCCTAACCCTAATAGCAACCCTAACCCTAACCCTAATCACAACCCTAACCCTAACCCTAATTGCAACCCTAACCCATATTAAGGATTAATTGGAATAACTCTGCGCTGCTTGCTCGAAATGTGCTGAAATTCGGTGTGGTTGCGTGGCAGGCCACCCTTTATTAATCATGAAATGCACAAGTCTCTAGGGCTTTCAGAAAAAAAGTTATTCAAAAATATCTTGTACTTTTTTTTATAGATTTGGTGGTTTCACCATTTCCGAAGGTCGTAGAAGCTCGGGGATGGTCCCAATGGATCGGGCATAGCCACATTAGTGGAGATGGAACCAACTTCCAAGTCTCTATGACCTTCAGAAAAAAAGTTATTGAACAATATCTTGAACTCCTATAGGTTTTCATCCCTAACCCTAACCCTAATCACAACCAAAAAATCCAACACTAATCACAACCCTAACCCTACCCCTTCCAAAGGTCGTAGAAGCTCGGGGGTGGTACCAATGGATCGGGCATAGCCACATTAGTGGAGATGGAACCAACTTCCAAGTCTCTATGACCTACAGAAAAAAAGTTATTGAAGAATATCTTGATCTCCAATGGGTATTCATTCCTAACCCTAACCCTAATAGCAACCCTAACCCTAACCCTAATCACAACCCTAACCCTAACCCTAATTGCAACCCTAACCCATATTAAGGATTAATTGGAATAACTCTGCGCTGCTTGCTCGAAATGTGCTGAAATTCGGTGTGGTTGCGTGGCAGGCCACCCTTTATTAATCATGAAATGCACAAGTCTCTAGGGCTTTCAGAAAAAAAGTTATTCAAAAATATCTTGTACTTTTTTTTATAGATTTGGTGGTTTCACCATTTCCGAAGGTCGTAGAAGCTCGGGGATGGTCCCAATGGATCGGGCATAGCCACATTAGTGGAGATGGAACCAACTTCCAAGTCTCTATGACCTTCAGAAAAAAAGTTATTGAACAATATCTTGAACTCCTATAGGTTTTCATCCCTAACCCTAACCCTAATCACAACCAAAAAATCCAACACTAATCACAACCCTAACCCTACCCCTTCCAAAGGTCATAGAAGCTCGGGGGTGGTACCAATGGATCGGGCATAGCCACATTAGTGGAGATGGAACCAACTTCCAAGTCTCTATGACCTACAGAAAAAAAGTTATTGAAGAATATCTTGATCTCCAATGGGTATTCATTCCTAACCCTAACCCTAATAGCAACCCTAACCCTAACCCTAATTACAACCCTAACCCTAACCCTAATTGCAACCCTAACCCATATTAAGGATTAATTGGAATAACTCTGCGCTGCTTGCTCGAAATGTGCTGAAATTCGGTGTGGTTGCGTGGCAGGCCACCCTTTATTAATCATGAAATGCACAAGTCTCTAGGGCTTTCAGAAAAAAAGTTATTCAAAAATATCTTGTACTTTTTTTTTATAGATTTGGTGGTTTCACCATTTCCGAAGGTCGTAGAAGCTCGGGGATGGTCCCAATGGATCGGGCATAGCCACATTAGTGGAGATGGAACCAACTTCCAAGTCTCTATGACCTTCAGAAAAAAAGTTATTGAACAATATCTTGAACTCCTATAGGTTTTCATCCCTAACCCTAACCCTAATCACAACCAAAAAATCCAACACTAATCACAACCCTAACCCTACCCCTTCCAAAGGTCGTAGAAGCTCGGGGGTGGTACCAATGGATCGGGCATAGCCACATTAGTGAAGATGGAACCAACTTCCAAGTCTCTATGACCTACAGAAAAAAAGTTATTGAAGAATATCTTGATCTCCAATGGGTATTCATTCCTAACCCTAACCCTAATAGCAACCCTAACCCTAACCCTAATCACAACCCTAACCCTAACCCTAATTGCAACCCTAACCCATATTAAGGATTAATTGGAATAACTCTGCGCTGCTTGCTCGAAATGTGCTGAAATTCGGTGTGGTTGCGTGGCAGGCCACCCTTTATTAATCATGAAATGCACAAGTCTCTAGGGCTTTCAGAAAAAAAGTTATTCAAAAATATCTTGTACTTTTTTTTATAGATTTGGTGGTTTCACCATTTCCGAAGGTCGTAGAAGCTCGGGGATGGTCCCAATGGATCGGGCATAGCCACATTAGTGGAGATGGAACCAACTTCCAAGTCTCTATGACCTTCAGAAAAAAAGTTATTGAACAATATCTTGAACTCCTATAGGTTTTCATCCCTAACCCTAACCCTAATCACAACCAAAAAATCCAACACTAATCACAACCCTAACCCTACCCCTTCCAAAGGTCGTAGAAGCTCGGGGGTGGTACCAATGGATCGGGCATAGCCACATTAGTGGAGATGGAACCAACTTCCAAGTCTCTATGACCTTCAGAAAAAAAGTTATTGAACAATATCTTGAACTCCTATAGGTTTTCATCCCTAACCCTAACCCTAATCACAACCAAAAAATCCAACACTAATCACAACCCTAACCCTACCCCTTCCAAAGGTCGTAGAAGCTCGGGGGTGGTACCAATGGATCGGGCATAGCCACATTAGTGGAGATGGAACCAACTTCCAAGTCTCTATGACCTACAGAAAAAAAGTTATTGAAGAATATCTTGATCTCCAATGGGTATTCATTCCTAACCCTAACCCTAATAGCAACCCTAACCCTAACCCTAATCACAACCCTAACCCTAACCCTAATTGCAACCCTAACCCATATTAAGGATTAATTGGAATAACTCTGCGCTGCTTGCTCGAAATGTGCTGAAATTCGGTGTGGTTGCGTGGCAGGCCACCCTTTATTAATCATGAAATGCACAAGTCTCTAGGGCTTTCAGAAAAAAAGTTATTCAAAAATATCTTGTACTTTTTTTTATAGATTTGGTGGTTTCACCATTTCCGAAGGTCGTAGAAGCTCGGGGATGGTCCCAATGGATCGGGCATAGCCACATTAGTGGAGATGGAACCAACTTCCAAGTCTCTATGACCTTCAGAAAAAAAGTTATTGAACAATATCTTGAACTCCTATAGGTTTTCATCCCTAACCCTAACCCTAATCACAACCAAAAAATCCAACACTAATCACAACCCTAACCCTACCCCTTCCAAAGGTCGTAGAAGCTCGGGGGTGGTACCAATGGATCGGGCATAGCCACATTAGTGGAGATGGAACCAACTTCCAAGTCTCTATGACCTACAGAAAAAAAGTTATTGAAGAATATCTTGATCTCCAATGGGTATTCATTCCTAACCCTAACCCTAATAGCAACCCTAACCCTAACCCTAATCACAACCCTAACCCTAACCCTAATTGCAACCCTAACCCATATTAAGGATTAATTGGAATAACTCTGCGCTGCTTGCTCGAAATGTGCTGAAATTCGGTGTGGTTGCGTGGCAGGCCACCCTTTATTAATCATGAAATGCACAAGTCTCTAGGGCTTTCAGAAAAAAAGTTATTCAAAAATATCTTGTACTTTTTTTTATAGATTTGGTGGTTTCACCATTTCCGAAGGTCGTAGAAGCTCGGGGATGGTCCCAATGGATCGGGCATAGCCACATTAGTGGAGATGGAACCAACTTCCAAGTCTCTATGACCTTCAGAAAAAAAGTTATTGAACAATATCTTGAACTCCTATAGGTTTTCATCCCTAACCCTAACCCTAATCACAACCAAAAAATCCAACACTAATCACAACCCTAACCCTACCCCTTCCAAAGGTCGTAGAAGCTCGGGGGTGGTACCAATGGATCGGGCATAGCCACATTAGTGGAGATGGAACCAACTTCCAAGTCTCTATGACCTTCAGAAAAAAAGTTATTGAACAATATCTTGAACTCCTATAGGTTTTCATCCCTAACCCTAACCCTAATCACAACCAAAAAATCCAACACTAATCACAACCCTAACCCTACCCCTTCCAAAGGTCGTAGAAGCTCGGGGGTGGTACCAATGGATCGGGCATAGCCACATTAGTGGAGATGGAACCAACTTCCAAGTCTCTATGACCTACAGAAAAAAAGTTATTGAAGAATATCTTGATCTCCAATGGGTATTCATTCCTAACCCTAACCCTAATAGCAACCCTAACCCTAACCCTAATCACAACCCTAACCCTAACCCTAATTGCAACCCTAACCCATATTAAGGATTAATTGGAATAACTCTGCGCTGCTTGCTCGAAATGTGCTGAAATTCGGTGTGGTTGCGTGGCAGGCCACCCTTTATTAATCATGAAATGCACAAGTCTCTAGGGCTTTCAGAAAAAAAGTTATTCAAAAATATCTTGTACTTTTTTTTATAGATTTGGTGGTTTCACCATTTCCGAAGGTCGTAGAAGCTCGGGGATGGTCCCAATGGATCGGGCATAGCCACATTAGTGGAGATGGAACCAACTTCCAAGTCTCTATGACCTTCAGAAAAAAAGTTATTGAACAATATCTTGAACTCCTATAGGTTTTCATCCCTAACCCTAACCCTAATCACAACCAAAAAATCCAACACTAATCACAACCCTAACCCTACCCCTTCCAAAGGTCGTAGAAGCTCGGGGGTGGTACCAATGGATCGGGCATAGCCACATTAGTGGAGATGGAACCAACTTCCAAGTCTCTATGACCTTCAGAAAAAAAGTTATTGAACAATATCTTGAACTCCTATAGGTTTTCATCCCTAACCCTAACCCTAATCACAACCAAAAAATCCAACACTAATCACAACCCTAACCCTACCCCTTCCAAAGGTCGTAGAAGCTCGGGGGTGGTACCAATGGATCGGGCATAGCCACATTAGTGGAGATGGAACCAACTTCCAAGTCTCTATGACCTACAGAAAAAAAGTTATTGAAGAATATCTTGATCTCCAATGGGTATTCATTCCTAACCCTAACCCTAATAGCAACCCTAACCCTAACCCTAATCACAACCCTAACCCTAACCCTAATTGCAACCCTAACCCATATTAAGGATTAATTGGAATAACTCTGCGCTGCTTGCTCGAAATGTGCTGAAATTCGGTGTGGTTGCGTGGCAGGCCACCCTTTATTAATCATGAAATGCACAAGTCTCTAGGGCTTTCAGAAAAAAAGTTATTCAAAAATATCTTGTACTTTTTTTTATAGATTTGGTGGTTTCACCATTTCCGAAGGTCGTAGAAGCTCGGGGATGGTCCCAATGGATCGGGCATAGCCACATTAGTGGAGATGGAACCAACTTCCAAGTCTCTATGACCTTCAGAAAAAAAGTTATTGAACAATATCTTGAACTCCTATAGGTTTTCATCCCTAACCCTAACCCTAATCACAACCAAAAAATCCAACACTAATCACAACCCTAACCCTACCCCTTCCAAAGGTCGTAGAAGCTCGGGGGTGGTACCAATGGATCGGGCATAGCCACATTAGTGGAGATGGAACCAACTTCCAAGTCTCTATGACCTTCAGAAAAAAAGTTATTGAACAATATCTTGAACTCCTATAGGTTTTCATCCCTAACCCTAACCCTAATCACAACCAAAAAATCCAACACTAATCACAACCCTAACCCTACCCCTTCCAAAGGTCGTAGAAGCTCGGGGGTGGTACCAATGGATCGGGCATAGCCACATTAGTGGAGATGGAACCAACTTCCAAGTCTCTATGACCTACAGAAAAAAAGTTATTGAAGAATATCTTGATCTCCAATGGGTATTCATTCCTAACCCTAACCCTAATAGCAACCCTAACCCTAACCCTAATCACAACCCTAACCCTAACCCTAATTGCAACCCTAACCCATATTAAGGATTAATTGGAATAACTCTGCGCTGCTTGCTCGAAATGTGCTGAAATTCGGTGTGGTTGCGTGGCAGGCCACCCTTTATTAATCATGAAATGCACAAGTCTCTAGGGCTTTCAGAAAAAAAGTTATTCAAAAATATCTTGTACTTTTTTTTATAGATTTGGTGGTTTCACCATTTCCGAAGGTCGTAGAAGCTCGGGGATGGTCCCAATGGATCGGGCATAGCCACATTAGTGGAGATGGAACCAACTTCCAAGTCTCTATGACCTTCAGAAAAAAAGTTATTGAACAATATCTTGAACTCCTATAGGTTTTCATCCCTAACCCTAACCCTAATCACAACCAAAAAATCCAACACTAATCACAACCCTAACCCTACCCCTTCCAAAGGTCGTAGAAGCTCGGGGGTGGTACCAATGGATCGGGCATAGCCACATTAGTGGAGATGGAACCAACTTCCAAGTCTCTATGACCTACAGAAAAAAAGTTATTGAAGAATATCTTGATCTCCAATGGGTATTCATTCCTAACCCTAACCCTAATAGCAACCCTAACCCTAACCCTAATCACAACCCTAACCCTAACCCTAATTGCAACCCTAACCCATATTAAGGATTAATTGGAATAACTCTGCGCTGCTTGCTCGAAATGTGCTGAAATTCGGTGTGGTTGCGTGGCAGGCCACCCTTTATTAATCATGAAATGCACAAGTCTCTAGGGCTTTCAGAAAAAAAGTTATTCAAAAATATCTTGTACTTTTTTTTATAGATTTGGTGGTTTCACCATTTCCGAAGGTCGTAGAAGCTCGGGGATGGTCCCAATGGATCGGGCATAGCCACATTAGTGGAGATGGAACCAACTTCCAAGTCTCTATGACCTTCAGAAAAAAAGTTATTGAACAATATCTTGAACTCCTATAGGTTTTCATCCCTAACCCTAACCCTAATCACAACCAAAAAATCCAACACTAATCACAACCCTAACCCTACCCCTTCCAAAGGTCGTAGAAGCTCGGGGGTGGTACCAATGGATCGGGCATAGCCACATTAGTGGAGATGGAACCAACTTCCAAGTCTCTATGACCTACAGAAAAAAAGTTATTGAAGAATATCTTGATCTCCAATGGGTATTCATTCCTAACCCTAACCCTAATAGCAACCCTAACCCTAACCCTAATCACAACCCTAACCCTAACCCTAATTGCAACCCTAACCCATATTAAGGATTAATTGGAATAACTCTGCGCTGCTTGCTCGAAATGTGCTGAAATTCGGTGTGGTTGCGTGGCAGGCCACCCTTTATTAATCATGAAATGCACAAGTCTCTAGGGCTTTCAGAAAAAAAGTTATTCAAAAATATCTTGTACTTTTTTTTATAGATTTGGTGGTTTCACCATTTCCGAAGGTCGTAGAAGCTCGGGGATGGTCCCAATGGATCGGGCATAGCCACATTAGTGGAGATGGAACCAACTTCCAAGTCTCTATGACCTTCAGAAAAAAAGTTATTGAACAATATCTTGAACTCCTATAGGTTTTCATCCCTAACCCTAACCCTAATCACAACCAAAAAATCCAACACTAATCACAACCCTAACCCTACCCCTTCCAAAGGTCGTAGAAGCTCGGGGGTGGTACCAATGGATCGGGCATAGCCACATTAGTGGAGATGGAACCAACTTCCAAGTCTCTATGACCTTCAGAAAAAAAGTTATTGAACAATATCTTGAACTCCTATAGGTTTTCATCCCTAACCCTAACCCTAATCACAACCAAAAAATCCAACACTAATCACAACCCTAACCCTACCCCTTCCAAAGGTCGTAGAAGCTCGGGGGTGGTACCAATGGATCGGGCATAGCCACATTAGTGGAGATGGAACCAACTTCCAAGTCTCTATGACCTACAGAAAAAAAGTTATTGAAGAATATCTTGATCTCCAATGGGTATTCATTCCTAACCCTAACCCTAATAGCAACCCTAACCCTAACCCTAATCACAACCCTAACCCTAACCCTAATTGCAACCCTAACCCATATTAAGGATTAATTGGAATAACTCTGCGCTGCTTGCTCGAAATGTGCTGAAATTCGGTGTGGTTGCGTGGCAGGCCACCCTTTATTAATCATGAAATGCACAAGTCTCTAGGGCTTTCAGAAAAAAAGTTATTCAAAAATATCTTGTACTTTTTTTTATAGATTTGGTGGTTTCACCATTTCCGAAGGTCGTAGAAGCTCGGGGATGGTCCCAATGGATCGGGCATAGCCACATTAGTGGAGATGGAACCAACTTCCAAGTCTCTATGACCTTCAGAAAAAAAGTTATTGAACAATATCTTGAACTCCTATAGGTTTTCATCCCTAACCCTAACCCTAATCACAACCAAAAAATCCAACACTAATCACAACCCTAACCCTACCCCTTCCAAAGGTCGTAGAAGCTCGGGGGTGGTACCAATGGATCGGGCATAGCCACATTAGTGGAGATGGAACCAACTTCCAAGTCTCTATGACCTACAGAAAAAAAGTTATTGAAGAATATCTTGATCTCCAATGGGTATTCATTCCTAACCCTAACCCTAATAGCAACCCTAACCCTAACCCTAATCACAACCCTAACCCTAACCCTAATTGCAACCCTAACCCATATTAAGGATTAATTGGAATAACTCTGCGCTGCTTGCTCGAAATGTGCTGAAATTCGGTGTGGTTGCGTGGCAGGCCACCCTTTATTAATCATGAAATGCACAAGTCTCTAGGGCTTTCAGAAAAAAAGTTATTCAAAAATATCTTGTACTTTTTTTTATAGATTTGGTGGTTTCACCATTTCCGAAGGTCGTAGAAGCTCGGGGATGGTCCCAATGGATCGGGCATAGCCACATTAGTGGAGATGGAACCAACTTCCAAGTCTCTATGACCTTCAGAAAAAAAGTTATTGAACAATATCTTGAACTCCTATAGGTTTTCATCCCTAACCCTAACCCTAATCACAACCAAAAAATCCAACACTAATCACAACCCTAACCCTACCCCTTCCAAAGGTCGTAGAAGCTCGGGGGTGGTACCAATGGATCGGGCATAGCCACATTAGTGGAGATGGAACCAACTTCCAAGTCTCTATGACCTACAGAAAAAAAGTTATTGAAGAATATCTTGATCTCCAATGGGTATTCATTCCTAACCCTAACCCTAATAGCAACCCTAACCCTAACCCTAATCACAACCCTAACCCTAACCCTAATTGCAACCCTAACCCATATTAAGGATTAATTGGAATAACTCTGCGCTGCTTGCTCGAAATGTGCTGAAATTCGGTGTGGTTGCGTGGCAGGCCACCCTTTATTAATCATGAAATGCACAAGTCTCTAGGGCTTTCAGAAAAAAAGTTATTCAAAAATATCTTGTACTTTTTTTTATAGATTTGGTGGTTTCACCATTTCCGAAGGTCGTAGAAGCTCGGGGATGGTCCCAATGGATCGGGCATAGCCACATTAGTGGAGATGGAACCAACTTCCAAGTCTCTATGACCTTCAGAAAAAAAGTTATTGAACAATATCTTGAACTCCTATAGGTTTTCATCCCTAACCCTAACCCTAATCACAACCAAAAAATCCAACACTAATCACAACCCTAACCCTACCCCTTCCAAAGGTCGTAGAAGCTCGGGGGTGGTACCAATGGATCGGGCATAGCCACATTAGTGGAGATGGAACCAACTTCCAAGTCTCTATGACCTACAGAAAAAAAGTTATTGAAGAATATCTTGATCTCCAATGGGTATTCATTCCTAACCCTAACCCTAATAGCAACCCTAACCCTAACCCTAATTACAACCCTAACCCTAACCCTAATTGCAACCCTAACCCATATTAAGGATTAATTGGAATAACTCTGCGCTGCTTGCTCGAAATGTGCTGAAATTCGGTGTGGTTGCGTGGCAGGCCACCCTTTATTAATCATGAAATGCACAAGTCTCTAGGGCTTTCAGAAAAAAAGTTATTCAAAAATATCTTGTACTTTTTTTTATAGATTTGGTGGTTTCACCATTTCCGAAGGTCGTAGAAGCTCGGGGATGGTCCCAATGGATCGGGCATAGCCACATTAGTGGAGATGGAACCAACTTCCAAGTCTCTATGACCTTCAGAAAAAAAGTTATTGAACAATATCTTGAACTCCTATAGGTTTTCATCCCTAACCCTAACCCTAATCACAACCAAAAAATCCAACACTAATCACAACCCTAACCCTACCCCTTCCAAAGGTCGTAGAAGCTCGGGGGTGGTACCAATGGATCGGGCATAGCCACATTAGTGGAGATGGAACCAACTTCCAAGTCTCTATGACCTACAGAAAAAAAGTTATTGAAGAATATCTTGATCTCCAATGGGTATTCATTCCTAACCCTAACCCTAATAGCAACCCTAACCCTAACCCTAATCACAACCCTAACCCTAACCCTAATTGCAACCCTAACCCATATTAAGGATTAATTGGAATAACTCTGCGCTGCTTGCTCGAAATGTGCTGAAATTCGGTGTGGTTGCGTGGCAGGCCACCCTTTATTAATCATGAAATGCACAAGTCTCTAGGGCTTTCAGAAAAAAAGTTATTCAAAAATATCTTGTACTTTTTTTTATAGATTTGGTGGTTTCACCATTTCCGAAGGTCGTAGAAGCTCGGGGATGGTCCCAATGGATCGGGCATAGCCACATTAGTGGAGATGGAACCAACTTCCAAGTCTCTATGACCTTCAGAAAAAAAGTTATTGAACAATATCTTGAACTCCTATAGGTTTTCATCCCTAACCCTAACCCTAATCACAACCAAAAAATCCAACACTAATCACAACCCTAACCCTACCCCTTCCAAAGGTCGTAGAAGCTCGGGGGTGGTACCAATGGATCGGGCATAGCCACATTAGTGGAGATGGAACCAACTTCCAAGTCTCTATGACCTACAGAAAAAAAGTTATTGAAGAATATCTTGATCTCCAATGGGTATTCATTCCTAACCCTAACCCTAATAGCAACCCTAACCCTAACCCTAATCACAACCCTAACCCTAACCCTAATTGCAACCCTAACCCATATTAAGGATTAATTGGAATAACTCTGCGCTGCTTGCTCGAAATGTGCTGAAATTCGGTGTGGTTGCGTGGCAGGCCACCCTTTATTAATCATGAAATGCACAAGTCTCTAGGGCTTTCAGAAAAAAAGTTATTCAAAAATATCTTGTACTTTTTTTTTATAGATTTGGTGGTTTCACCATTTCCGAAGGTCGTAGAAGCTCGGGGATGGTCCCAATGGATCGGGCATAGCCACATTAGTGGAGATGGAACCAACTTCCAAGTCTCTATGACCTTCAGAAAAAAAGTTATTGAACAATATCTTGAACTCCTATAGGTTTTCATCCCTAACCCTAACCCTAATCACAACCAAAAAATCCAACACTAATCACAACCCTAACCCTACCCCTTCCAAAGGTCGTAGAAGCTCGGGGGTGGCACCAATGGATCGGGCATAGCCACATTAGTGGAGATGGAACCAACTTCCAAGTCTCTATGACCTACAGAAAAAAAGTTATTGAAGAATATCTTGATCTCCAATGGGTATTCATTCCTAACCCTAACCCTAATAGCAACCCTAACCCTAACCCTAATTGCAACCCTAACCCATATTAAGGATTAATTGTAATAACTCTGCGCTGCTTGCTCGAAATGTGCTGAAATTCGGTGTGGTTGCGTGGCAGGCCACCCTTTATTAATCATGAAATGCACAAGTCTCTAGGGCTTTCAGAAAAAAAGTTATTCAAAAATATCTTGTACTTTTTTTTTATAGATTTGGTGGTTTCACCATTTCCGAAGGTCGTAGAAGCTCGGGGATGGTCCCAATGGATCGGGCATAGCCACATTAGTGGAGATGGAACCAACTTCCAAGTCTCTATGACCTTCAGAAAAAAAGTTATTGAACAATATCTTGAACTCCTATAGGTTTTCATCCCTAACCCTAACCCTAATCACAACCAAAAAATCCAACACTAATCACAACCCTAACCCTACCCCTTCCAAAGGTCGTAGAAGCTCGGGGGTGGTACCAATGGATCGGGCATAGCCACATTAGTGGAGATGGAACCAACTTCCAAGTCTCTATGACCTACAGAAAAAAAGTTATTGAAGAATATCTTGATCTCCAATGGGTATTCATTCCTAACCCTAACCCTAATAGCAACCCTAACCCTAACCCTAATCACAACCCTAACCCTAACCCTAATTGCAACCCTAACCCATATTAAGGATTAATTGGAATAACTCTGCGCTGCTTGCTCGAAATGTGCTGAAATTCGGTGTGGTTGCGTGGCAGGCCACCCTTTATTAATCATGAAATGCACAAGTCTCTAGGGCTTTCAGAAAAAAAGTTATTCAAAAATATCTTGTACTTTTTTTTATAGATTTGGTGGTTTCACCATTTCCGAAGGTCGTAGAAGCTCGGGGATGGTCCCAATGGATCGGGCATAGCCAAATTAGTGGAGATGGAACCAACTTCCAAGTCTCTATGACCTTCAGAAAAAAAGTTATTGAACAATATCTTGAACTCCTATAGGTTTTCATCCCTAACCCTAACCCTAATCACAACCAAAAAATCCAACACTAATCACAACCCTAACCCTACCCCTTCCAAAGGTCGTAGAAGCTCGGGGGTGGCACCAATGGATCGGGCATAGCCACATTAGTGGAGATGGAACCAACTTCCAAGTCTCTAAGACCTACAGAAAAAAAGTTATTGAAGAATATCTTGATCTCCAATGGGTATTCATTCCTAACCCTAACCCTAATAGCAACCCTAACCCTAACCCTAATCACAACCCTAACCCTAACCCTAATTGCAACCCTAACCCATATTAAGGATTAATTGGAATAACTCTGCGCTGCTTGCTCGAAATGTGCTGAAATTCGGTGTGGTTGCGTGGCAGGCCACCCTTTATTAATCATGAAATGCACAAGTCTCTAGGGCTTTCAGAAAAAAAGTTATTCAAAAATATCTTGTACTTTTTTTTATAGATTTGGTGGTTTCACCATTTCCGAAGGTCGTAGAAGCTCGGGGATGGTCCCAATGGATCGGGCATAGCCACATTAGTGGAGATGGAACCAACTTCCAAGTCTCTATGACCTTCAGAAAAAAAGTTATTGAACAATATCTTGAACTCCTATAGGTTTTCATCCCTAACCCTAACCCTAATCACAACCAAAAAATCCAACACTAATCACAACCCTAACCCTACCCCTTCCAAAGGTCGTAGAAGCTCGGGGGTGGCACCAATGGATCGGGCATAGCCACATTAGTGGAGATGGAACCAACTTCCAAGTCTCTAAGACCTACAGAAAAAAAGTTATTGAAGAATATCTTGATCTCCAATGGGTATTCATTCCTAACCCTAACCCTAATAGCAACCCTAACCCTAATCACAACCCTAACCCTAACCCTAATTGCAACCCTAACCCATATTAAGGATTAATTGGAATAACTCTGCGCTGCTTGCTCGAAATGTGCTGAAATTCGGTGTGGTTGCGTGGCAGGCCACCCTTTATTAATCATGAAATGCACAAGTCTCTAGGGCTTTCAGAAAAAAAGTTATTCAAAAATATCTTGTACTTTTTTTTATAGATTTGGTGGTTTCACCATTTCCGAAGGTCGTAGAAGCTCGGGGATGGTCCCAATGGATCGGGCATAGCCACATTAGTGGAGATGGAACCAACTTCCAAGTCTCTATGACCTTCAGAAAAAAAGTTATTGAACAATATCTTGAACTCCTATAGGTTTTCATCCCTAACCCTAACCCTAATCACAACCAAAAAATCCAACACTAATCACAACCCTAACCCTACCCCTTCCAAAGGTCGTAGAAGCTCGGGGGTGGTACCAATGGATCGGGCATAGCCACATTAGTGGAGATGGAACCAACTTCCAAGTCTCTATGACCTACAGAAAAAAAGTTATTGAAGAATATCTTGATCTCCAATGGGTATTCATTCCTAACCCTAACCCTAATAGCAACCCTAACCCTAACCCTAATCACAACCCTAACCCTAACCCTAACCCTAATTGCAACCCTAACCCATATTAAGGATTAATTAGAATAACTCTGCGCTGCTTGCTCAAAATGTGCTGAAATTCGGTGTGGTTGCGTGGCAGGCCACCCTTTATTAATCATGAAATGCACAAGTCTCTAGGGCTTTCAGAAAAAAAGTTATTCAAAAATATCTTGTACTTTTTTTTATAGATTTGGTGGTTTCACCATTTCCGAAGGTCGTAGAAGCTCGGGGATGGTCCCAATGGATCGGGCATAGCCACATTAGTGGAGATGGAACCAACTTCCAAGTCTCTATGACCTTCAGAAAAAAAGTTATTGAACAATATCTTGAACTCCTATAGGTTTTCATCCCTAACCCTAACCCTAATCACAACCAAAAAATCCAACACTAATCACAACCCTAACCCTACCCCTTCCAAAGGTCGTAGAAGCTCGGGGGTGGTACCAATGGATCGGGCATAGCCACATTAGTGGAGATGGAACCAACTTCCAAGTCTCTATGACCTACAGAAAAAAAGTTATTGAAGAATATCTTGATCTCCAATGGGTATTCATTCCTAACCCTAACCCTAATAGCAACCCTAACCCTAACCCTAATCACAACCCTAACCCTAATTGCAACCCTAACCAATATTAAGGATTAATTGGAATAACTCTGCGCTGCTTGCTCGAAATGTGCTGAAATTCGGTGTGGTTGCGTGGCAGGCCACCCTTTATTAATCATGAAATGCACAAGTCTCTAGGGCTTTCAGAAAAAAAGTTATTCAAAAATATCTTGTACTTTTTTTTATAGATTTGGTGGTTTCACCATTTCCGAAGGTCGTAGAAGCTCGGGGATGGTCCCAATGGATCGGGCATAGCCACATTAGTGGAGATGGAACCAACTTCCAAGTCTCTATGACCTTCAGAAAAAAAGTTATTGAACAATATCTTGAACTCCTATAGGTTTTCATCCCTAACCCTAACCCTAATCACAACCAAAAAATCCAACACTAATCACAACCCTAACCCTACCCCTTCCAAAGGTCGTAGAAGCTCGGGGGTGGTACCAATGGATCGGGCATAGCCACATTAGTGGAGATGGAACCAACTTCCAAGTCTCTATGACCTACAGAAAAAAAGTTATTGAAGAATATCTTGATCTCCAATGGGTATTCATTCCTAACCCTAACCCTAATAGCAACCCTAACCCTAACCCTAATCACAACCCTAACCCTAACCCTAATTGCAACCCTAACCCATATTAAGGATTAATTGGAATAACTCTGCGCTGCTTGCTCGAAATGTGCTGAAATTCGGTGTGGTTGCGTGGCAGGCCACCCTTTATTAATCATGAAATGCACAAGTCTCTAGGGCTTTCAGAAAAAAAGTTATTCAAAAATATCTTGTACTTTTTTTTATAGATTTGGTGGTTTCACCATTTCCGAAGGTCGTAGAAGCTCGGGGATGGTCCCAATGGATCGGGCATAGCCACATTAGTGGAGATGGAACCAACTTCCAAGTCTCTATGACCTTCAGAAAAAAAGTTATTGAACAATATCTTGAACTCCTATAGGTTTTCATCCCTAACCCTAACCCTAATCACAACCAAAAAATCCAACACTAATCACAACCCTAACCCTACCCCTTCCAAAGGTCGTAGAAGCTCGGGGGTGGCACCAATGGATCGGGCATAGCCACATTAGTGGAGATGGAACCAACTTCCAAGTCTCTAAGACCTACAGAAAAAACGTTATTGAAGAATATCTTGATCTCCAATGGGTATTCATTCCTAACCCTAACCCTAATCACAACCCTAACCCTAACCCTAATTGCAACCCTAACCCATATTAAGGATTAATTGGAATAACTCTGCGCTGCTTGCTCGAAATGTGCTGAAATTCGGTGTGGTTGCGTGGCAGGCCACCCTTTATTAATCATGAAATGCACAAGTCTCTAGGGCTTTCAGAAAAAAAGTTATTCAAAAATATCTTGTACTTTTTTTTATAGATTTGGTGGTTTCACCATTTCCGAAGGTCGTAGAAGCTCGGGGATGGTCCCAATGGATCGGGCATAGCCACATTAGTGGAGATGGAACCAACTTCCAAGTCTCTATGACCTTCAGAAAAAAAGTTATTGAACAATATCTTGAACTCCTATAGGTTTTCATCCCTAACCCTAACCCTAATCACAACCAAAAAATCCAACACTAATCACAACCCTAACCCTACCCCTTCCAAAGGTCGTAGAAGCTCGGGGGTGGTACCAATGGATCGGGCATAGCCACATTAGTGGAGATGGAACCAACTTCCAAGTCTCTATGACCTACAGAAAAAAAGTTATTGAAGAATATCTTGATCTCCAATGGGTATTCATTCCTAACCCTAACCCTAATAGCAACCCTAACCCTAACCCTAATCACAACCCTAACCCTAACCCTAATTGCAACCCTAACCCATATTAAGGATTAATTGGAATAACTCTGCGCTGCTTGCTCGAAATGTGCTGAAATTCGGTGTGGTTGCGTGGCAGGCCACCCTTTATTAATCATGAAATGCACAAGTCTCTAGGGCTTTCAGAAAAAAAGTTATTCAAAAATATCTTGTACTTTTTTTTATAGATTTGGTGGTTTCACCATTTCCGAAGGTCGTAGAAGCTCGGGGATGGTCCCAATGGATCGGGCATAGCCACATTAGTGGAGATGGAACCAACTTCCAAGTCTCTATGACCTTCAGAAAAAAAGTTATTGAACAATATCTTGAACTCCTATAGGTTTTCATCCCTAACCCTAACCCTAATCACAACCAAAAAATCCAACACTAATCACAACCCTAACCCTACCCCTTCCAAAGGTCGTAGAAGCTCGGGGGTGGTACCAATGGATCGGGCATAGCCACATTAATGGAGATGGAACCAACTTCCAAGTCTCTATGACCTACAGAAAAAAAGTTATTGAAGAATATCTTGATCTCCAATGGGTATTCATTCCTAACCCTAACCCTAATAGCAACCCTAACCCTAACCCTAATCACAACCCTAACCCTAACCCTAATAGCAACCCTAACCCTAACCCTAATCACAACCCTAACCCTCATTTCAACCCTAAAAATATTCAACATAAGTTGAATAAGTCTGCGCTGCTTGCTCGAAACGTGCTGAAATTCGGTGTGGGTGCGTGGCAGGCTCCCCTTTATTAAACATGAAATGCCCAAGTCTCTACGGCCTTCAGAAAAAAAGTTATTCCAAAATATCTTGTACTTTTTTTCATAGATTTGGTGGTTTGACCCCTTCCGAATGTCGTAGAAGCTCGGGGATGGCACCAATGGATCGGGCATACCCACATTAGTTCAGATGGAACCAACTTCCAAGTCTCTATGACCTTCAGAAAAAAAGTTATTGAAGAATATCTTCATCTCCAATGGGTATTCATCCCTAACCCTAATCACAACCCTAACCCTAATTGCAACCCTAAATATATTCACCATAGGGTGAATAACTAATCACGACTCTAACCCTAATCACAACCCCTCCGAGGTTACAGGGTTTGTTTTTTGCATGCTGAGCTGCGGAGCGACGAGAGAGCCCTTAAAAAGTCTGCAGTCAACTCGTGTGAACCCTTACAAGAGCTGAGTGCTGCAGAAACAGGGCTGACAAAAAACCACTGACGTCAGCTTGCAGCTGCACGTACACACACACGCACCTCCAAGTATCCATTAGTGAGCGCATCCAAGTGAAACAATCCGAGCAAGCGGAACTTACTTACGCAAAGGACAACAGAAACAGCCTTAACTGTTTACTTGCTCCACATAGAGAGATTTTTCAGACTGATGGATAACAACCCTTCAATCTTCTCTCAGCTCAATTCACTTTTTTCCTCAGAGACAAGACAAGCCCTGAGAGAGCTCTTATAATATCTGCCCTCCACAACGGATATTAACACTTAAGCTGTTTTCAGACACGAACTTCAGGAAATGTCCAGACAAACTGGGTCTGGACATTTTGCGGATGTTTGCCTTTCACAAATGAAGAAGGCAGGAGGAGGTCTTTTGAGATTTGGAAAATGTCCAGAACATTCAGGTGAGGGGTGGAGCCTGGGTCGAGCAGTAGGAGGCAGGCCATGAGGTATGAATTCTGCTGTGGACAGCTCTAATAAAGATCAACGAAAGCTCTGGAATCTCGCCGTCTTTCCAAATTGACGCCGCGTCTTCTGCCTGTATGGCTCCTTATTTTCAGAGATATCCATATGTTCCAGCTTCGCATGAGATGCGTGTTAGAAACATAATCACGTGCCCACTCGCTGGCTGCGAATTTTCTGGAAATGTTCCTGCTGTTTTCCAACATGGGCTCATGAAAAACATTTAAATCTATAAACACAAGTGAAGGGATTATAATGAAACAGATTTCAATAGAATTAGTTTCAGGTCTGTGGCATTTACAGCAGCTGAAACTATTATTTTAAATGTTGATTATTCTGGTGGATATTTTTCACTGAAAATCTGCCTCAGATTTTATGTTGTGTATGATCAACAATCTAGAACTTGGGGATATTAAATTTACTGTAACATAACAAATGGATCTCCTGACAGTCATTTACAAAACTAATGAAAATGTCAATCAGCAGGACGATCATCGCCAAGGCCTAACTGTCCTTTTAAATTCAATCAGGCTGCTCCAGACTGCACACACTCACACATGAATCCCCTGAACAGGCCTGATTGTATTCATCAAAATATATCAAAATATCTCGCCATGTTTAAGAAAGTGAAAAGGGTCAGGAAACGTCAAAGTTGAAGAGATTCATTCTCGACTCATGTTCCATCCTGCCATCAAATGTCGTGGTAATCTCCGTAGTAGATTTTGCATAACCCTGCTGAAACTGACAGGGGTGAAAACATAACCTGCTCAGGTCAATAATTCATCTGAGGGCAATTTTTCTCACTAAATAATTTGGTCTATGCAAAAAAATCAGAACCAATTGATCTCCTGAAAACTTTTCCCTTAAGGAAAGATTCTGCTGCTTTTTTAAGTAAAAAAAATTATAATAATTACAGCAAATTATAATTCAGTAAAAAATCCATTTAAATCCCTGCAGTTGTGTTGATAAACGTGTGAGTTTCACTGCGACGGTGCAGTTGTGTATCTGATCAATAACGTTGAGGCACAGACACTTTCAGGTCTCGGTAATGAAGAGAGTCTTGCTCTCTCTCGAGAGAGAGAGAGGAGCTGCAGTGAAATATGATGATGATGATCGTCTACTGCATCAGAGATGGACACTGAAGAGCATGAGGACAGACTTATTTTTATCGTTTTATAAAAATTGAATTAATGACGTATAAAGGGCCAGCGTACCACTTCCTGCTCTGCACTGTAGTGGATGCACATGAATAAACCACTAACACATAAAGCTCTGACCTACTTTACTGAAGCAGATTTTATATGTAGGTGTTATACTAAAACCAATCAAGTGAAGAGTGCACTCTACATTAATGAATAAATAACTATTGTTATTATTTTTAACTGCTGCTGTTATCTTTATATATCATCACATCTTTAAGTAGCACTATGGCCTTTATAACAACCATAGTAACAACCACTACCTGGAGGGGCTGTATGTGAGAACGCAAATGTCCGAGTCAGATGCTCCAGAACTTTTCCTGCCAGTCTGCTCAGAAAATGTCCAGAAAATATCAGAGTGTGAGGCTATTTGGCTAAACTGACCCAGACAGAACAGACCAGAGAACTGAAGATGACAGAGAGCCATCAAGAACACGTGTGATGACTGCACTTCACCTTGAATCCTCACCAACACCTGCTACACCCAGGCAAGGTCACAGATTTACTGCTATTTAGATGGAGAAAGACCCAATGATCTACACAAAACATTAACACAGGGACCCTGTATTTAAAGATTTAAATATACATTTAACAATACCAACATTTAAGACGTTTAAATCATCAATGCATAGGGTGCAAATTCCCTTTTGCTTTTCAAATTCTATTCATTTCATCTCAAAAATCAAAGACTAACGCAAGATCTCCTCACTGTCTCCTTCTGTTTAACATGTCTGGTATCCCAGTGTGTCTGGAGATGTCCTTGAACACAGGACGAGGGTCACCGCAGCAGCCGTCTGCCTCCGTGTGCTCAGGTGAACCATAGATGACGTGGAGAGAGGACATCCTGCCTCTAATTACAGCACAGGCATAAAGGCTCATTTTCAAAAGACAAAGAACACTAGTCAGGTTTGTGATTCATTTTTTACCAAGGTTAGACAAGCTCATGACATTTAGGGTTCCCTTTTGAAATAGAGGCAGTTCAGTGCCTAAGTGACTGCTGTTTGGTGTTGTGTGTAATTACACGAGTGCCTGACACAGCATAAATGTTTTATCTCTGATAGGATTCAATGTTTTGCAGAACTGGGACGATAAAAAACAAAAGCAGCTCTTCCAGCCAAACAGGCAGGCAGCCAGTGTCCGGATCAGCAGAGCGAACAAAGGAACTGAGGAGGCAATACTTCACTCTTAACATTACAGCAGCTCCTCTCCTCTTTCACATGGTAATGCAAATCTACAGTCACCAAGATTTCACACAGCGGCCGGCAAACAACGAGAGGGTGCTAACGTTTCACTTGTCCAATTTCCTGTTACCGGGCAGCAACCTCCACAAGCACCTTTCTTCCTTTGTTGAAAAGCCTGTGATGCTCTGCTGCATCAAGGTTTGACATGCACGTAAGAGCGAGGTCCCTCAGCCCATCGAAGACACAATAACTCAGACAAAAGATGCAAAGCGTCCGAGCAGGAGGTCTATTAAAAGCACGAGGTGAGGGTCCCATCTATTATTTAGGGGCTGCTGACACAGACGTGCTGACGGGCAAAGGCAGAGAAGCTGCAGTCTGCACAAAAAAAATAAGACTGAGAAATGTCCCTTTGACAGCATCCTCACTCAAAAGGAAATTATGCAAACCGGAAAACAATAAATAATGATATAATATGAAGGAGATAGAAGATCATGATTTGATTTGCCTGTTCAGCAGCAGAGAGTGAAACTGAGACTCACACCGGATGATGGTGTGTGATTCTCTGTCTGGGCCAATATCATAAATCCTGTAATCACAGGAAATCACCACAACAATGACGGAGCTGGATGGAGCTCTGGATGGAGCTCTGGATGGAGGACGTGCACCTACCGCTCGGCTTCACGGGGCCGGGTGAAGACAAAGCAGCAGGGGATGAGCTGCGGGATGACAGCGGCACAGAAGCCCGGAGCTCCTCCGAACAAAGCGGGCTCTCCGGCAGCTTCGGCAGCTTCAGCATCCTCGCTCATTACTTTCCAACTTCCTCAGCATCGTCTCACACACTCGAGCCGGACTTCTCCTCCTCGGGTTCAGTTAATCCGGATTAAAACACGGAGGACGTGAATCCACGCAGAGCTGTGACCGTGAGAAGCGGAGGCGCGCACCGGCTCATTCAGAGAAACTGTGAATGGCCGCGTGCTCGACCGAAGCCGAGCGATGCTGCGTTCACGTGCTCCTCGTATTCTCCGACACCCGAGTCTCCGCCTACGCGTTGGTCTCGAGGACGCTGGTCGTTAATAACAACATCCATTTAAATCGTCATCTTAAAGAGACACTGCGGATCACAGGACTGTGATTCGATGGAATACATCAGTGGTGGTTTTAAAGGTCCGGTGCGTAAGATTTAGGTTAAAGGGATCTTTTGGCAGACATTTAATACAAAATAAACCTAGTGATGTTTTCACTAATGTGTTTCATCTAAATTATACAAATGGTGCTTTACCCTAGACGGGGCCCTTTATATTTACATACTTTATAATTACATCGTGAGTGGGTCCTCTCTACCGAAGCCTCCATGTTTTTTACAATAGCCAAAGTTCAAAGCGTTTATTTCTTTGCCTTCAACAATTAAAACCGAGTTTAAAAAATATATAAAGCAAGAAAATATGTGTACATTCCATAAAAGCAAATATAAATACGTACAACACTACTAACATGAGAAGTGTCCCAAAAGCCTCCTGGGGCTTAATATATGAGATAAATATATTTTGACCACTACACACAAATATAGAAACACAAGCCTAATAAAATATGAGCGTTATCTCAAATATTTTCCTCTGTGATTTCAACATCATCATGTTGGGAAGTGTGAAATACAACAAGCTATCAGCATGCTACCACCATCAGCTTCAGAAACGGTTTTTAAAGGCCCTGGTTTACTTGGAACTGAAGAAGCAATTTCATCTTAGAGACACCAGGGGACTCCTTTACACAATAAGATGACAGCACAGTACATTCAGTTCACCAGATTAAGGCACACTGCTGAATAAATGTTGCTGCCGCCTTCATCAATATAATACAGATGCCATAACTTATCTTATTTACCATCTTTATCAGCACCCACGTGAAAATCATACCCTTTATTTAAGATCTACATCACAGATGTCAGACGCAATCATCGATACATCACCCGTGGCTGAACCGTAGTTTATCTTTAAGTTAAAATTCAGATAATTTAAGCAGAGAGGGATTAACCAGAGGAGCATCTACAAAACCAACATCCTCACCGCTCAATCTCTCCACTGGATAACAAGGTCCCAAGTGTTGTTTTTTTCCATTGTATAATAGTCAATGGTCGATTCAACTCTGTAATTACTAATTCACAATGACTTGAACTCCCTTTATGAGCTGACCAGGTGACTTTTGGTACTAAATTAGATCAAATGTACACATGACAAAAGCAGACTATTAAACTGGCATTAAAGTTGGTGAATCGAATGTACTATCTGCAGTACATGGGGGCCCCTACAAGTTACATGTCCAGGTCATACAGTGCATATAAAGTGTGTGTATATATATATAGATATATATATATATAGATAGGAGGATGTACACTATATATTTTATTCACACTTTACACTATAGCCTGGACATGTTGGTATCTCAGCCTGTTAATGTTAACTAATAGGAACACCTATAATAGATATTATATCATAAACTCACCAACTTTCACCTCTTATATACTTTTTATACTTTACATAAGAAAGGATGGATGTTCGCTGTGTCACTTTTATCTCGTTTAGGAGAAAAAAAACCTCGTCCTGTTATTACTCATCCTATTAAAAGGGAAAACACACACACACACACACATATATATATATATATATATATATATATATATATATATATACGAAGTGTTTCCATCTACAGTGACGGACCAGGCGTGGACGACAGGGTCAGTTGTTTAATGTACCAGTTGCACTGGTTAGCATTAGCTACAGAAACACTGAGAGAGAGATTCCTCCTGATTCTGTCTCGTGAACTTTAACCTCTGATCTGTTCGCTTTCCTCCTGAGCTGTTGTTCTTCCTGTTTTGGACTCGCCTTGTTATTTCTCACAGATTTCTCAGCGGAGCAGAGGACTCGACACTTTCGGAGTCGAGCTGCTGAGTTAGCTTGAGCCGCCGAACCACCGGGCTGCGAGCAGTCGGTCGGCTAACGTTAGCTCGGTTAGCTTGGTAAACCCACCGCCGTGAACAACTTTACCTCCTTGTGTTGCATCGCCGAGCGGACGGGTCTCCCCCTGGGCGATGAAATGCTCCGACGTGAGATGAAGCGCGTGGAGAAGACACAGAAACAGCGACGAGAGGGATCGAGGCGACGTTAGCTGACGTTAGCTCACATCCGCTCCATCTTTGTTTTGGTCTGCGAAGATCACGTGGGCTGATATCGCGAGACAACACGAAATCTCGCGGGTGAGGATATTTAAGATAAATAACTTTTAATTGAGTTTGGTTCATTTGTTCATTCACATCGTCGCCAGGTACAAAAGTTAATCTCACAGTTACACTTACACTCGACGGTTAAACTAGTCTGCGTATAAAAATATACAATTTATTTCTGTTTTGTTCGAGTTTACAGCAAAACATGCGTTTACAGTCCAAATACAGGTTAATCTAACATTATGAGATCACGATATGTAATCAGCTATATTCTATGGATTAAATACATTTAAACTACACTGGTACATACATATAAAACAGTGTTGGTCTCCTTCAGTTTGTGAAATGTATTAAAGTGCAAACACAAGGAAGTTTCATAAAATCATAAATAAAATGTCACAAACAAAGTGAAGCCATATAATAAATAAAAACAAGTGCATTATGATAATAAAACGAACAACGTTTTAAAATTAATTTAAAAAATAGACAGCAGCCTGAAACTCTGTAATAATAAGAATGTTGTAAAAAATAAAAACTTAAATAAATTAAAGTCACGTCTGCGGTGACTTGAGCAGTTTCTCCAGGAAGGTCAACGCCTTCTGGATCTCCTGCGGTGTGAGCTCCGGCACCGGCGGCTCCTCGGTTCGCGGCCTCCTCCGCCTCGCCAGCGCCGCCTCCGGGCTGCTGCCCCGGGCTGCGGCCGTGTGGAGGCCCCGCAGCCGCAGCTGGAGCCAGTCCCGCCGCTCCTGCAGCTGCTGGTGCTCCCCGAGGTTGTGCATGAGCTGGACCTCGCTCACCGTCCTCTTTCTGTACACGTGGACCATGAGACAGGCAATGCATTAATTCATCTGAGCAGGAAAACACAGGCTGCTGATAAGAATGAGTCAATTAAATAGTTAATTAGAGGTATAAGGACCTTGTGGTGCAATGTAAAGGCCTATCACACATATATTGTGCATTTTCTTTAGCTCTGAATAAACAGATTTGATTCTATTCTATTTAGACTTTCACCTGTATTTATTCTGTTTACCCCCACAAAGATCAATGAAGGATTCTTATTGATTATCATGATATTAATTGATCTGGGAGAGGATGTGGTGAATTTACCTGAGGGGGCGTCCTTCACCGAGAGTGGACAGGTGTAAAATGCAGAGTGAAATAAACACTATAGTGTGAAATTCCATATTTCGCATGTTGACCTTGTTGACCTGTGAAAGAAAAACAACGTCAAAATCATATTTCCTTGTTACTTTCAAAGCTTTTCATACATTTTAATATTTTTAAACCCCTCCTAGAAGTGAAGGTGATCGAACGTGATGAAAATCAATTCAGTTTTATCAAGATTTAAGTTGTTCTGTCATGAAATCATCATTTTCTCTCATCTAAATGATCAAGTTCATCTCAATCCAGCCTAAAAGATTAAATGAAACCAGGAATAAACTTGATTTGAGACGTTTCGTCCTCCTCTACATCCCGTCAGTGATCATTTAAACCATGCTGAACAAACCTGTGGGGGTGGGTTCTCCTCAGTAAAGGCTTTTCATGAAGTCAGTCTTCCTCTGGTGTTTAGCTCCAATCAGTTATGATGAGCACTGGACTCTCTGGCCTCCTTTTATAGCCACTGGGCTCAGCCATTGATGAGCTGCCTTCATTATTGCTGCTGATGTCACACGTCCAGCTCCTAGAGGAGGAGGGTTGACAGGAATGGAAACACCTCCTCTAAGCTTCAGGCTTTCACCACTGTCATGTCTTCAGACCAAATGAATGACACTGAACATTCATACATGCACTAACATTCCAAAACGTATGATTGTCTGATTCCCTGTACGTGTATTGATTATTTGAAATATGTTTAAATAATTGTTTACATGTTTTTTATTGTAATACTCCAATAAAAGTGATAATTTAATGACTAAATCTATTTCTGAGATTAAAATAAAAAAACACCTCTATGAAAACTTTACCAAGCTCTATATTTTTTAGCTCCTCAACATTTTCAAATGTTCATGTTTCTTTTTTCTTTTTTGTAAAAGTGGCCGGATCTATTAGTCCACTTCTGACATGACCTTTTTTTGTTCCACTTCGCGCCAGCCTCACAACAATAGCACCAACGTTCGAATGTTTTATGACGCTCACTGGCCCTTAGGAAGTCTCCCTGGTTACAAAGGCACTTAACCCAGGAATTAACATTGTTTTAATGAGTTTGACGTCGCAGAAGAAGGAGCTTTTACAGAGAGCTGACGTCAGAGAAAACTTCCTGAATCAGGGAGTGAGTGCGGGTTCAGGAGGTGTCAGCAGATGATGCTGATGTCGTCACTGTCTCGGTCATGACTGAACATCTGTCAGAGTCGCAACCTTTTCACGTCCATTGTTTGGTTCAACTGGAACGTTCACAAATTAAAACAATTGTCAGTGAGGAAACTGTATCAGAAATATATGATGTGGCACTAACTAACACATCTTTGGCTTTTTCAAGCATAAATTATCTTTTATCATGTCACTATCGCTGCATCACATCTCTGAAGGAGAACACGTGGGGGGGGGGGGGCAAATGGCTTAAACATTGTCGGAGCTCAGTTTGAGTTATTCCCTCTGACTGCTGAGGCCTCATGATACGTTCACTTAAAGTTTAGCATTTTACATTTTTGCACAGTAGAAGAGCTGCAGTTAAAGAGTTAGTTCATTCAAATCACAGAAAGCATAACGTCTCTCCTCTGTTGGTAAATGAACTGAATATATTCTGCTTTTATTTCCTCCTATTCTCAAGGTTTCATGTTGTTTCATGTGGTTGTTACTGAGTGTTCCAGCTCACAACAGACAAATCCACAGGTAGCTTCGCTCCCGTGGGTGAATACAGTATTAAAACCCTGATGTATCTGCCTGGCTCGATTGTGGAAAAACTAGTTTTCATGTTATTTGGTTGTAACTAACCTGAAACCTTTGAGGGAAAAATTCAGGTGAAACCAGATTTAGCTGCAAAACATTTTTTTTTTCACTGTTTTAATGTTGGTGACAATGTTGAACATTGACACTAAAGGATTCTGATTCTGATTTACACTCTGTAGAGTTCAAACCTCCACCAACACCCAACATTCAACCAAGCTTCACCACATCACTCATAGACATCAGCGCTATGATAAGACTTTTCCAGAGGAGCTCTATTTGACAACACAAATCTCAAGCCAGTTGCCTTTTTCAGAACTTTCCTTAATTAATGCAAAATGTCCGAGTGAGCCCATGTGAGAACGCAGCAGCTCTTTTCTGGAAAAATCCCAGTGAGCGAGTTGATGAGGTTTCTAACACGTGACGGACACAAAACTGGAAGAATACAAATATCTGAGGATGAGACAGAGTCTCAGTGACGTTGTCTTTAAGGGCCGACGGCAGTATCGATGTGCTTTAAACAAAAACAGCTGTTGTTGTGAACATGTCTGTTCCAGTTTTTGGACAGAGGTGAAAAGATCACCTCTTTGGCTGCGGTCATTAGAATAATAAAGTTCTGTGTTATAGTTTGTGTTTTATTTTTAGTTTATGATCTATTTGTGTTCAGGCCTCTCATCTATAACGTTTATTACATTTTTAAATCATTCAGGCTTCTCATCCCCCAGCTCTCAGCCACAGGTGTCTCTCTCTCACACACACACACACACACACGGTAGTTAGGTAATCATGAAGGTATGAGTTTTCCAAACGTAACAGGAGCTGGGAATGTCTATGTCATGACACAAAGGCTGAGTTCGCACCAAGCTGCTCAACCTGTGGTGGAAAAGACTCAAGATCACATTTTTAACACCGGACTTGAAGAGGGATGTTTCTCACGATAAACTGAGACATGTGTCGGAGCAAAGTGCAGAAATGTTAAAAGATTTAAATCTCAGTTCTTAAAGTTTTCACTTGTGAAATGTTTCATTGAAGCCGTTAGCAGACGTGAATGAGCCATCAAAGTCTCCCCCTGACGTCCAGCGATCAAACACCAGTATCGCCTGACGTCAGCCGCTGCACCTGTTGATGCACAAACAAATGTCTTGAGTGCTCAAGTGAGTCAAGTTGTTTACATACCAGCCTCACAAGATTTACGCGATCGGTGCGGCCCTTCAGAGACTCTGACCTCCGCTCGCTCTCCCGTGAAACTAAAACGGACTGTGGTGGCCACGGCCTGTTTAGATGACACCCGCTGAACACGTCGACCTCTGACCTCAGCTCAGGGCCCTAAAGTTTGTCATCCTCATTACCTCACGCTGCCTCAATGTGTGGCATGCAGAGGCAACAAGGTGCGTGGGAATAAAACAGGACGGTAAAACATTTGAAGTCAAGGGCAGACGTCGCACAGCAACATAATGTGACAGTCACAGATACAGAAACAACCATGCTCCTCTTCACATCCGGAGCCAGTGATCTGAGTGGAGCTGTAAACATGCTGGACATCACCGCAGCGAGTCAGGTGCATCAGTAAGACAAGCTGGTCCCAAAGACTCAGGAATAGTCACAGGGGGAGCAAATAAGGCGAAGGGGACGTCTATTTCAGACCAGGCTTTGACTTTTGTAGAAGATGACTTCATGTCCCAAGACTTCTGACAGAGAAGATAACATCACACAGATGCTTCGGGGCTCAGGTCGCTCACAAGACAGTTTGGAGAAAACAAGAGTTCAGATCAATACAGATGTGATCGAAAAAGTGGATTTATAGAAGAAGAGAAAGAGAAAAGACGTGGTTGGGTATTTCAATCACAACACTGATATGTTTTAGTCCCGGTCTGACAGTGGAGCAAACTAAAAACACACATATGCCATTTATGCTCAGTGAAACGCAATTATTAACGTTTCCATTTATCTAGAGTTATATTTTTGTTGTCTGTCAGATCAATGTTCTTCTGTTTTCCCTCAAACTCCTGAGAAATATATAACGTGGTTCTTCAACGGTTCCAGTTTTAAAGCTCATATCTCCACTCCAACGAACTGAAGGACGGGGGTGAAAACATAACCTCCTGTTGTTCACTGGGTCGTATTAAAATAATGATCAGACTAACTCTCGACACTGAATATGTAATAAGATGTTTTGAGGATGGCTGTTTTTGATGAGAAGAGATTAGAACAAACTTCTAGACACGGTTAGTTTTATGTTTAGCGTAAAGTAAAAGGACGACTCCAACAGTTGAACTGATCACAGAGAAATGTCTCTCAACGTATTGAGCAGCCCTCAGTTAGTCAATGAGTCGTGTGGAACTCACGGCTCAGCATGATTGACAAGGTTTACTGTGCAGGTTCAACCTCTACACATGAGCTCATGATCATTACTCGTGTCTGAAGGCGTCCGTTTCCCAGAACTGACGCGTCCCGTCCTGCCTCGTTTAAGGCAACGCACCATCACCTCACTGCCACCAGACACCACCACATTACTGCAGCCTGAACTCACTCAGCTGATCAGGTGCTTTTACACATTTCGCTCATTTAACAGAGGAACAATAAGAACACTTGCATCTCTTCCCATCAAATCAACAAAACGAAAAAATCTAACAATCAATCACGTCTGTCCACTTCTGTGTCCCCAACATTACAGAGACGTTGTCAGTTTATTTACTTAGCTTAGTTTTTTAGTTTCATCGTAAGAAAGTTAATCCATGACAAAGAACATAGACATGTTTATGAAAATGGACATAGACTTCTGGTTTGCAAAGTGAAGCCAATGCATGTGTCTGAAATCACTATTCTCTCAAAAGACCAGCAGAGGGCGACTCTCACTTTAGAACGTCAGTAAACATTTTCCTCAATCTCTAGTTTCAAGTGTTTTTAGAAGAACTGGAGGTGAAACACAAATGTGCAGAAAGGTTTATTCTTTCTTCTTCAGCTTGTCAGTGACTTTAAATGCTGGAACTGTGAAGCAACAGTCTGACTCACAATAAGATCCTTAAAGTTCCAGTAAAACCAGTGACCGAAGAAAATCCATAGTTTCTACATGACAGGATGAACTGGACTTCAACAGGAAGTGGCTGCTTCTCAACATGAGATTACATTTTATTTTGTTGTGGCCATTGGCGTTTACACACGTCTGAATGGATTCAAGGCTTTTTAAGTTTAATTCACTCCACATCATTTTGAACATGTGGTACAAATCTACAGGTCCCATCAAGTCTTAAAGAATATCCGGTTGTGTTTGTGGAACAGATTCTGTCGTAATGATAAATATATTGAATTAATTTGCTTGTGTTTTGTCCATTTCAATGTGATTTTTTTAATTTGTGGTTCATTGAACTCTCTCGATCACAGTATTATTGTCTGTAGGGTAATGAGAGATAACCTTTAGGTGGTTAATATTCTTTCTTCCTTTGCAGAATAATGAGCACCAGAATGAATAGCAGATAACAAGTTAGCGACATCTAGTGGCGAAAATCTGCAGAGTTTCTGAAATTCATTTTGTGGAACCATTTGTCAGTGACAAAAGTTTTGATCAAGGACAATGACCTTTTAGTTTTATAATACAATATAATAAGAATAATTGTAATCAATAGTGAATCTGCACTTTTAAATACTCCAACTACAAACTAAGAGAAAATGTGCCATTTATAAAAAGTGTAGTGTAAAGAAAACTGTCAATCAATCAATCAATCAAATAAATTGGATTGATTGATTGAAAGTCATCTTTTGGCCTCATATATATTATTATATAATTATGATATTTTATATTAATCTGTTATAATTTAAAACTGAACTTACAATCTGATGTTTCTGCTCCACAGTTCAGGTCTAATGTGTCTGAGAATTGATTTCACATTTTCTCATCGTTTCATTTCTAACTTGTACATTTAAAGTGAGGTCACAATCTGACACTGATCCCAGAACAGACCAACACGTCGGGAGTTTTTCCAGAAGCTCCTGAACGCCTCGTGAGTTCTGGGCGGCAGTCGGCCTCTTTGAACTTTTCCTGTCGCTGAATTAACTTTGAGGTAAAAATCTTTTTCTCTTTCTCTGTGTATTAATACTCTGAATACTGCAGAATGTACTGCGATCCTCCGCAGTACATTCTGCAGGAACACAGTACAACTCAGTGTTAGGTGTAGTTCTAAAGGTGACAGAGTTCAACATGTCTGCTTCAAGTGTTCACAACAAGTGTTCAACCAGGACCAGTGAAACTGTCTCTGAAGCTGAATCTGGATCTGAATCTGGATCTAAATCTGAATCTGGATCTGAATCTGGATCTGGATCTTCTGCTCTCAGCTGTGATGCTGGAGGACTCAAGTTATAAAATCTGAAATAGAAAAAGTCACTGAAGCTAAAATCCTTTCTACACGAGACGTCACCTTCTGAAGTCATTTTACTGTATTTGTACTTGTACTTGTATTTGTACTTGTATTTGTATTTGTACTTGTACTTCTCTGAATGTAACTTGTTCCTTTTCATTCAAACACTGAGTCCAGATGAACTCTGAGTTTAAACACAAAGTTAAAGTTCTGCTGATCCAGTGAAAATACTTCATCTAATCTGTGTTCGTCTGCTCAGGGTGGATCACAGATCTCCAGTACATACTAGTACACACTAGTACATACCAGTTCATACTAGTACATACTGGTACATACCAATAAATACCAGTACATACCAGTACATACTAGTACATACCAGTACATACTAGTACACACTAGTACACACCAGTACATACTAGTACATACTAGTACATACCAATAAATACCAGTACATACCAGTACATACTAGTACATACCAATAAATACGTAATAGTAAAAATCGTTCTCAGAAATGTTTTCCTCTCTCTAACAGTAATTTACTGTAATAATAAAACAGTGAATGTGCATGAAGACACTCGGCTGCTTTATTTTGGAGGTACTCATGTTTGTTATCGTTAAGACTCGTGTCTCTTTCTTCTGGACAGACTCATGAGTGACTGTGAGGACGGAGACTTCTTCTGGGAGTCCTGGATTTCATCTGGAAAGAGGAAAAGAAAGAAGAACTCGCAGAAGGACAAAAAATGTGTCAAACACAAAGACACCAACGGGAAAACAGACGAGAGCTCGCAGAGGAAGAAGAAGAAGAAGAAAAAGAAGAAGCCCGGATTCAAAGAAGCAATGGGGGAGTGGAAGAACAAGACGAAAGAAAAGAAGGGAAAGAAAAAGAAATCGTCGGTGGGGTTTGAGGACAGTTTCATATTCACACAGGGTCACGCTGGTGCAGAACCTGAGTCATCGCATGGTCGCAGCACTGAGAACGTGACGGAAGACTCCAGAAAGAAAAGCAAGAGAAAAAAGAAGGTGGCGTTCGCTTCATCTCCAGGCAGCATCGCCATCAAACGCCCTAAATTTGCCTCCTCGTTGCCCAAAGAGCAAACGCACGATAACGACTCCCAGTGCACCAGCGACGATATAAACAGCCAGGACCTGTTCATCACGCAGAAGACGTTCAGGACGTCGCCCGTGGAATCATCCAGCGGCGAAGTCTGTGACAGAGCTCTGACGCAGCCAGAGAGGAGGCTGCACCCATCTCACGAGGGATCGAACACACGTCTGCAGGAGTCTTATCCTCATCCAGAGCGTCCCAGAGCGACAAGAGGACAGACACAAGTGTTAGGACACACACTGCTCAAAGAAGAGGAGGGGGAGGGGGAGGTGGGGGACACGAACCTCACCAAGGAGACAAGAGGAACCAGACGTGTGAAGTTCTGGGGAGTGAATCCTTTTCTGGACGATCCGGTCGAGCTGAAGTCACAAACAAAGACACACTCCTGCACCTCGAGTCAACAGTCTCCCTCCTGTCCTCGAAAGACCCCCGAGCCGTCCCTGCTTCCCCAAAAATCAAACACCTCCACACAGACGGAAAACTTCTTCACAGCAGAATTTTCCTCCTTCCTCAACTTCTGCCAAACAAGTCGAGGAGCCGTTTGTTTTGAGGACCTGAAGCCTCTGGACTTGAGTCTGCCGCAGAGGGCGAGGAGTGACCCCGGGCGGTGTCTGTCAGGCGACCAAATCAAAGATGGCGAGGGGAAAACGTCCTCTCCACGAGACAAGATGAGCAGCAACGGTCACGAAGACGCCGGCCTGGCTCCGTCTCTTTCCTCAGACGTGGAGAAGGAGTCTTCTGGTCGGCAGCGTTGTTCTGTTGGCGCACAGAGGAAAGTCAAAACGACTCCAAGCCCCCAGTCAGAGTCCGACCCCAAGTCCACAGACACAACGATGTCCAGCGAAGACAACGAAACCGCCTGCTGCACCGGGAAGCTGGACATGGCCCAGGTGAGAGGACACGTCTTCTGTTTCCTGGATCATTCAGTCACAGAAGGTCTTTTTCTGTGATGTGCAAAACAACCAGGCGTGAAATCTTAGGTTACACACACAGCTGAGATAAAACAGGAAACGTCTTTGATTTGTCTTGGGGCTAAGAACCGGGGTAGAAATGTTGAAACAAACACAAAGATGCACTGATGTTGTTCTATCCACTGAAAATGTTTCTGTGTGAATCAGAATTATTTGCAAAGAGAAAGTTAACGTACGTGTTTTCCTGTGACTCCAGGTGAGAGCCGTCCAGATGAGACTCAACGAGTCATTCTTTTTCAAGACGAAGGGAGAAGAATGTTCCCACAGACCCGAGTCTCCGCTGATGAAACTCGCTCAGGGCAGAGAGATGAAGAGCAGGAAGGGTCACTGAGGTCACGAGGACGGACACCGAGGGTTCCAGGAGCTGTGGAGTCCGCAGGGGAACGCAATTCTGAAAGTGGCTCCTTCGTTTGTCTCTGAGAGAGAAGTTTGTTTTAGAGGCTGCAGTTTGTGGCTCTGGTTCATTTTAATGAAGTCCGACATTTCTATTCTTTTCTCCACCTCGTTCGTATCAACGGCTGAGTTACAGAACGTCTCCGTATGATTCAATACAAACTACATCCTCTAGAATTAAACATTTGTTTGAGCCACGTGTTCTTAATAAACCGAACAGTAGAGATTCAAATTTACCCGTTCGTCAATAATTATTGACATTATTTGGTTTCTGTGTTTGGACGTTGGAGTTTCAGGTTCGTTGTTGCTTTAATGTTGTCGCAGTGTTTTACTCGCAGGTTTGTGTCAGTTCCTTCTCATTCACTTGTGGTTCAGAGGCTTTTGTTCTGTTTGAGAAACGTTTTATCAATTAAAGTGTATTTATTGAACAGGAAGAGTTTCTCTCATGTTCCACTGTTGTTTTTATTGAGTTGACCTCCGACATCTATGAACACACACACACATAAGATAATCATTTATTTCTGCTCAAACAAAGATAGTAACACATGGTTCAGGATTTACTTTGACACCAACACAACCTGACATCCTGATTTTAAACAAGCTGATTAACCAACTAATACAAAGGGTTGCTCCCTGATTCATTTCTGCTCTAAATACCATGAGTCCTAGTTGTGTCTGAAGAGCTTGATCCCGATCCAGCTCCAGAGGTGGAAGAAGACGTAGACGGGGATGGTGACGGGCAGCAGCAGACTGTAGAAACACAGGCTGCTGCTGCTGGTGCAGCCCTGAGGGAAGTTCTCGTCCACCGCGGCCGAGTAGAACAAACCGAAAAGGGACACGATGGGGACCAGTCCCACCATCATGGACAGAGAGAACATACTCACAGACTGGATTAATGAACTATCAGGGAGGTGGTACAGAAGCTTTGAGGCAGGAGGCAACACTAAACCTCCAGGTACACAAGTGTTCCACACGCCTCAGGGGAGGACCTGCGTTGCTGTGACGACGCTTCTACTCTGTGGTCGAGGGGTCGGAGGCGTCTTTGTGAAGGAGTCTGGCCTCCTGAGGGATCATGTTGGGGATACCGTCAGTGATGGGATACGCGATGCCAAGCTCCTCGTTGATCAGCTCGTTGGTCTCAGCATCATATCTGGAGACACAAGAGCAACATTATTATTATTATTATTATAGAATTACTCATGAATCCCTGGATGTCGTGAATGTGATGAAACTGAAAGTCATCAGTCAACACCTGACTGTTGCCCTCCAGGATTTAGATGGGTCCCATATGACTGTGTCACATATTCTTAGTCATGGTAATACAACACAGAAGTACTTTGTGTTTTTGTACTTTGAAAAAAAAGTTTCAGAGACATTTAGACATATGTTAAAAATAATAATAAATATATCAGATAATCTCTTCTCATGAAGAACTGTTCAAAATACAACGAGCTTCATTTTCTGAAGGTCAGAAATGTTTCAGCTGTTTGTTGGACAGATGTTGTGTGTCTGTGTGTCTCTGTGTGTGTCTGTGTCTCACCTCAGCTGTTTCTTGGACAGATGTTGTGTGTCTGTGTGTGTCTCTGTGTGTCTTTGTGTCTCACCTCAGCTGTTTCTTGGACAGGGGACAGATGTTGTGTGTCTGTGTGTCTCACCTCAGTTGTTTCTTGGACAGATGTTGTGTGTCTGTGTGTCTCTGTGTCTCACCTCAGCTGTTTCTTGGACAGATGTTGTGTGTCTGTGTGTCTCTGTGTCTCACCTCAGCTGTTTCTTGGACAGATGTTGTGTGTCTGTGTGTGTCTTTGTGTCTCACCTCAGCTGTTTCTTGGACAGGGGACAGATGTTGTGTGTCTGTGTGTCTTTGTGTCTCACCTCAGCTGTTTCTTGGACAGATGTTGTGTGTCTGTGTGTCTTTGTGTCTCACCTCAGCTGTTTCTTGGACAGATGTTGTGTGTCTGTGTGTGTCTTTGTGTCTCACCTCAGCTGTTTCTTGGACAGGGGACAGATGTTGTGTGTCTTTGTGTCTCACCTCAGCTGTTTCTTGGACAGGGGACAGATGTTGTGTGTCTGTGTGTCTTTGTGTCTCACCTCAGCTGTTTCTTGGACAGATGTTGTGTGTCTGTGTGTCTTGTGTCTCACCTCAGCTGTTTCTTGGACAGATGTTGTGTGTCTGTGTGTCTTTGTGTCTCACCTCAGCTGTTTCTTGGACAGATGTTGTGTGTCTGTGTGTCTTTGTGTCTCACCTCAGTTGTTTCTTGGACAGGGGACAGATGTTGTGTGTCTTTGTGTCTCACCTCAGCTGTTTCTTGGACAGGGGACAGACGAGGACTTGCAGCAGAGCTTCGTCGATCTTCGGGCGGACTTGTTCCTTCCGGTCTGTGAAGCAGCGGACGAGCAGAGCCGGAGTGTGTGTCCGTGTGTGTGTCCGTGCGTGTGTCCGTGCGTGTGTCACACAGCGACCAACAACAACAACAACTGGTTGTAACACAAGTTTGCACAGAACCTGAGGAAACATGACCGGAACCACTCAGCTGCAGGACAACAGGAAGAAGCTCAGCGCGTGTAACCGCAGAGGGGGTCCTCTACTTCCTGTAAACCGGAAACTCCTCAAAGGTTCCGCTTCATTCTTCAGTAACGCACCTTAAAAACTTTATTAATTAATTATTAATTATTTAATTACTTTAATCCTCATTATATTATTTAAAGATATTATATGTAAGAATCTACACATTATTGTTATTATAGTAATAATTCTACAGTTTCCACATTTGTCCACAAGACGGCAGTGTTGTACTGTTACCGAAACATAATAATAACAATAATAATAATAATTATTATTATTGTTATTATTAACAACAGCCAATAGGAGTCTTCGACTTTAAGCTGAAAACTTTATTTACTCCTTTAGCCACACTAAATGTTTCAACTTTTAATCATTCATTAAATATATAGATAGTTAAATATATTATATATAAGACATTTTATATACATATCATAGTAATTATAGTAATTTGTAATTCATATTAATGTATTGCTTTTTCAGTTCCCACTGTTGTCCACAAGGTTGCAGTGTTGTACTGCTCAGCTTGAGGTGATGGTGCGACCTGACCAGAAGATTATTATTATTATTATAACCATTATTTCTGTCTTCTATTTTTCTATATATCTAAATTGTTATGATGCTTTTTAGAAAAGATTAATTTTAATTTACTTAATTTTCCATGTATATATTTATATTTGTCTTCGATTCCAATATGTCATAACCTTGAAATTTTGAAGAGGTTTAAATGTATATTTATATATTTAATTCACATTTAAAATATTTCAAGCAATTCTGCAGCTAAATGATTAATAATAGGAGACAAATGGTGCACAGCTGTATACTTTGTTTTGCTGCGAGCCTCATTAAAAAGACTTTAATTCTCTCTTTATATCATTTGATCTAAAAAGTGTGTTCAAAGCCAAATCAAGGCTTCAGACAAAAAGGGTTGTAAAGCAATGATGAAATAAAACATGAATTATAATCCAGTGTATCTGAGACTAATCGAGTGTGTGTTATGAATATGTCTCCCTTTGTTAAATGTGTTTCATCCGTTACCTCAGTAAAACTCGACTCTATTAACATGAACATGTGCCGAAAATCTCCACGGGAGAGTAACAGGCCTCCAGTCGTGATGCTTCAGTGATGGTAACAAAAAAAGAATAATATTAAACCTTACTGCTGTATCGTCTTTCTGAACCAGGTTGACAAGATGCTCCATCAAATAAAATGTAAAGTTAGAAAAACACTGAAAAGCCAGATCATAAGAAACATTAAAAACAAATATATCAGTAACCATTAAAAATACAAATGATCCAAATGCTATCGTCTATACAGGAGAGTTTTTAACATCATCTGAGCAAAGAATTAAAAAGCACCTGCAGCTTCATTATCAGTGGTTTCACACTTGTTACGGTGCGAAACGTCTCTATCAGATGTTTTCAGATCAGTTTTATGTTTTTATCTCTACAGGCAGCTCATCACATCTTTGATTTCAGTCCAGAGGTGTTTGAGAAACTTCAGCTTCTGTTAAAATCCTCATCTATCTTTGGAGAGATGAGAATCCTCAGCGACAGCTCAGTCGTCCTGCAGATAAGCTTCAAGCCTCTTTTCTGAGCCTCATTCACCTTCAGCCGCAGACGAGCGCTGGATTCTCTGTCCTCCGAGCACAAGTCTGTCCTAAATTGGATTTTTCATCTCAGGACAAAACCTTTTTGGACATTTTACAAACTTGGCCGGTTGTTCTAGAAAACTGTGAGATGACTTGTCTGCATGTTCGACAGCTCTTATCGTGCACATGGTTTCCACGGAGGGATCATATTTTATTCCAACTGCTTCTCCATCTTCTTCAGTTTTCTATTATTCATTCAAGCATATAACAGCTCAACAGCTCACCTGGCTGAGCGAGCGCCGCATTTCCTCCTGTAGCGCCCTGACCCGGACCTGACCCGGCCCTGACCCGGCCCTGACCCGGACCTGACCCGAAAATCACGTTTCCAAACCTAATCCTCAACCTCTGGAATGACCCCAACCAGCTGAGATCAGAAATCACTTCTGAAAAACATTTTTTTCTCAACTTCTATAGAATTTTCTTAATTTTAAACCATGTTTATTGTTTTTTGAGTGTGTGTCTGAAACTGTTGATGCAGGTGTTTGGAAATCAAAGATAATAATTGATCATCTCATGATGTCCAACAGTGTTTGTGATACATTTTTACCAGAATAAAGAAAAATCATACAGTAAAATGATTTGTATAAAGTGGAGGAAAGTAGAACAGGTACATGTGGTGAAATTCTCTGTCGCTGTTTGAACTGCACCTGTTGACTTGATTTCCCTGCAGGTTATATTGATATAATATTAAATACGAGCGGAGCTTTCCAGATCCGTACGGCTGAAGACATTGCTCTGAGACTTTCTTGGCTCCACTGGTTTTAAAAATGTGTCTCGCTCCAACACGTCTGCTCAGAACGAGACCTGCAAATAGAGATGTTCTCCACGCAGCCGTCGAGCTGAGTGACTGGCTGCAGCTTTTCAAACTGAAGTCGACAGCTTTCAAATAAAAGAGCACGAATTCAATTCAGACACAATCTGCTTTTTCTGTTGTTGTAGATGTTGAAACGTTAAACACTGTAACTCGCTGTTCATTCTAATATCAGAGGAACATCTGGACGTGTTCCACCGGCCAGATGTACGAGACGTAGAAACATGATCCGTGTGTTTGTAGGAAAACTGTCAGTGTTGAGGTTTTTAATGACGACGTGATTGAGGCTAAACGACAGCAGAGCAAGATGGCCGCCTTCGTATTTTGGCTTCATTTCTGCACAGTGGGAGGAAGCAAGTCATGGACCAACATCTTCCAAGGTAGATGGCGTTCAGGTGGAAAATTCACAGGTGAGATGAAGATAACCTTCAACACAAACTCTCCTCAGCTCCTCGCCAGCGATGCTGCTTTAAAATGTGCATCATCATCATCATCATCATCATCATCTTCATCATCATCATCTTCATCATCACCTGACCTCTGACCTTCTCTGAGCCGCTCGTCTCTGCACAGATCAACACTTCTGGGCGACGCCTCCCTCCAGAGCCTCAGGCTGTGTTTTTCAGGTTTGCTCTGCGGACTCGTGTCGAGGTGACGTCTTCGTGCTGGAGTCGGGAGAAGTGACAGACTCGACAGAGCTTTCATAGCCGGGCGGAGGTGCTCCTGTTATTTCTCCCACTTCTTCCCTCTCCCCCGGGCAACTGTCAGGGTGAACGGGAGGAATCCTGCGTGTTTTATAACGGTGGAGTGGATCTGTCAAGTCTGCACAGACTTCCACTGCAGAACAGAACTTTTCCACTCAGGTGTCTCATTAGCACAGACCCACACACACACACACACACACACACACACACACTGTATGTGAGTCTTTATTTTCTCAATTTTAACTCATCAAATTAACAGGAATCCACTCAGACCATTTTTCTACGTCCACAATGTTTTCATTTGAAAACACATCAACTCTGCGACCAGACGAGTTCTTGAGCCTTTTCATTTCTACGCTGGAATATTGCTGATGTTGCATTTGCGGCTGAATCTGATAATCACATCCCCCAGGACCTCCTTCTCCTCCTGCCTCTCTCGGCTTCCACGTACCCACAATCCTCCTCTCTCTTGCCCTTTCCTCCTCTTTCTTCACCTCATATCTTCCTCACGTTTTTTTGCTTCTCCTCCCTTTTTCTCTTCCGCTGCCAGAAAAGAGATAACAAAGTCGAGCTTTCATTAATGCACCTGATTGATGGACAGGCACAGATCCAACGAAGCGTTGCCCTTCAATTAGGCCTCCGTGGTCACCTGGCAACAGTGTTAACGACGTGTACCCTTCAATTAAGCCTCAGTGGTTATTCAGCAGAAGCGTGAGCCAATGAGGTGTGAGCGGAGGTTGACACTTCATCGTTGCTGCTGCCTTCAAGGCCTCGTCGGCTTTGAATCACTCTGCCGCTGCTTAGTGCTGCAGATGTGTGTGTGTGTGTGTGTGTGTGTGTGTGTGTGTGAGGGTGGAAGCTTTACAATGACTCTGACGTTACGAGAAGCTCGGAGACGTGTTTTACGAGCTGTTCGCGATAACTCACCCAAACACTTTACTGTAGCTGCAGCGTTTCTGTGTTGATGCTCGAGCTGCACTCAGAAGAAGGCAGCGGATGCATCTGAGGATGAGTGAAGATGCATCCTCTCTATTAAAAGGAGAGGGGAGGATGTGAGAGGAAGAGGGAGGGACAGCAGAGAGGATAATGACACGGTGAAGGAGGGAGTGAGAGAAAGAGAGTTTCCAGCTATTCAGAGGGTTAATGAGAGAGTAAGATCGAGCCCGGAGGTGATAATTATCCTCAGAGGTTGTGAGGCTGCACAGACCCACACGTCTGCCCGGGGTTTAGCTGCACTACCGAGGACAAACTGCTGCAGGTCAGGTTTTCTTTATCTTTCTCCCCCAGAGTTTCATCCATCTAATGACTCCACAAATCTCTCTCTGTGTCCGTCTGTGACTCGTCAAGGTCCCAGAGAAGTGCAGCGTCCAATTTGGTCACATGATCGGTTCCAGTACTGATAAACCTTCAGGTAAACAAACGGCAGAAAGAGATGAACACGTCTTCTTCAACGTCACGTCAATAATATCTAACGTTTAATAATCTGATTATTTGTATTTATAGAATCACTTATGTTTATTTACATTGAGCTGGATCACTGAGCAATCATTTAAAATCAGGTTCAGTAAATCATTGAAACTTATGTATCAACAGTGTTTATGAAAACTCAGCTTCAGCTTCAGTCTGAAAGTTTTACGACATTACTCAAACTAGAACTAGTGATTCAGACCAAAATCCAAATTCATCGGAGACACTTGAATAAACCACAGTGTGATGATAACAACTTCAATTCACAGAATCCATCTTCGACAAAAATCTATTTGACGTGTACTTTGATTTTTTTTTAGTTTGGTCCATGTCCCCCCTGCTAACATGGAGGATTCAGGGCTTCTCAGTCAGGATTTCATTTTACTTCCATTCTGCACAATGGAGACACGTCGTCCATCTTTATTTACACTGTGAGAGAAACAAACAGAAGCCCAGAGGAAAGTTTCTTCCTTTATTGGTTTTTAATGTTGGTACTTTATAAATATCCAGTTTAAATACACTAATAAAATATTTCAGACATTTTCATGACTCAATGTATTAACAGCTTCCCAACAATTGAGATACTTTAAAAATGTCAGGATCAACAAACCTGAGCCACAAACAGAACAGAGGAGCAACAGAAGGTTTGATGCTACACAGTAGCCGATAGAAGACACAGTTCAAATCCCTGCTCCACCGCCTCCGTCTGCGTACGAGTGAAAACATCACAGTCGGATTAATAACGAATGGATTCATTGTTGACGGGGTTTTGAATAAGCAGGAGGTTGATTTCACAGCAGATCTATTGAATGAAGCTTCCTCACGTCTGAATAGTTCAGCTGTCGAATCAGCAAAAGTTAAATTCACACCAACAAACTTTCAAATACAAACTTCAGTCACTGGTTATTTGTGCCTCCTGGGATTAACTCGATAAAGGTGAAGTTACACCGACTGGTTGGCTCAGAAACATGACGCATCGTCATCTTTATCTATCGTTTATTGCCGATTTTAAAACATTTTTATTTTACAAAATGAACAATGCACAAAAGTGTGCATTTCAAAGTGATGCATTATATTAATCATATGGTTCAAATATCAAGATTTTATTAAATTAAGGGTTTTTTAGCGGCAAACTAACTTAAATGCTGCGCTCACGCCAAACGCAAGATTCATTTTAACGTCAGATTCAATTTATCTGCTGTTGAGATTGAGGTCGATGACGCTGTCGCCTGATGAGCCACGTTTCATAAAGATTCGCTCCCACCCCCGACACCTGAAGGAGAACAAGCTGAACATAAACAGAAATAAATCATGTGAATAGAAATAAAGTTGAACACAGCTCCGACAGGTTTGATAACAATGTTTTGTTCAAATTACTACCTGGTGAATACCCATGATTCAGAGCGTGAAGGAAACTTTATAGGGCTCACACACACACACACACACACACACACAATTTCGAAGGAACACACTCCGTCCATCTGTCACGATGATATAACGTCCATCTGCTCAATCAGTTCCTCTTATGCTCCTCGTCGCGTCACCGTGCACGTTCATGCAGCACAGTAGTAGTTTGTAAACGCACAGAAGAGGCTCCACTGTGTCGCAGCTGCGTGGGCGGAGGCTGCGACCACCACCGGGCTCGGTTTCAGAGGTCGCCGCATTAGAATAAGAGTCTTTCAGGGAAACTGAGGAGCGACGGTCCGAACCTGCACATCCTCCTGATGTGAAATGGCTTCTGGGAAATCTGATCTCAAACTGGTTCTGTCAACGTCTCGATGAATCAGAGGAAAAGTTTCACTCAATGAGCGAAACAGCACGATATTCATTTGAACGCTTGAAAGGATGATTTGATTTAATGAGTACGTTTGGTCCGAGGTTCTATCAGTAATGATACGAGTGTCGTCGGCTGTGAAACTCAGTTCATGTAGATTAAAGATGAGCTGATGCTTTTTCTGGAAAATGAACAGAATTGATGTTGACGCAGTTTCTCGCTAAGATTCAGATGATGTCACACCTCGTTAAAACCCTATGACACAAACTGTGATTTGTGAATATGGACTTTACAGATATAGTGTTTATTTATTATTCATTATTTGTCTTCCACTTTCTTTGACATTGTGAGAAACGTTTTCACCGATTTCTCAGATCACGAGTCGTCATGTAAAGAAAGAGACGTGTTCAGGTGACTTGAACAAATGAGTTATCTGTTGCTTTTCTCTCCACAAACATCTGGAACCATCTGAAATGATTCTCTTGTGACCCTGAACTATTAATTCTGGTAATTAAAGGTGGTTTCATTTCATAATTCCATAGAGACGAGTTTTCATTTTATGATCGCACACGAACCTGAAGAGACACAGAAGTCTCTGGAAATGAGTTTGGTGAATAAACACCGAGTTGTTGAAAATGTACCTGACGTGACTCACGTTCATTAAGAGGATCAGGTATTAAAGTTTTATTCACGTAACGAAAAACAAATGGCGACAAATAATGAGCGACCGAGACAAACTAGCTAACTGGCTAACTGGCTAACTGGCTAAGGATAAACTAAAGACCAAAACTAAACGTCTCGTTAGCTAATTGGGGATTTTTCTGGGTTTGAATGTTGTTGGAAACATTGTGGATGAGAACACAAGTCAACAGAATATATAACATCGCTCTATTTGTTTTTAGACGTTCTAATGAAGAATTGTTCGATAATATCTTTGGACTCTAAATGTCTAAAATCCTGTTTCCAGCTGCAACAGTTCCCACGTCACGTCTCTCTGCTGCTCGGGTTTGATTAAGATTTATTATTCTCATTACTATTATTATTGCTGCATCAGCCACAGTCGTGTTATGTGCTGGTGTTGTACGAGCGAACAGGAAGTCTACAGCTTCCTGCTCCGTCTCTGATCCCACAAATATGGCAGCGGCGGCCAGAAAGGAAATCCTCCATCCTGAGGGAGATCTACGAGTTCCTGCACTCCGACAGAAAAACTGAAAACCTGTTCTAGGTTTAGATTAGGTTAGGTTTTAGTTTGGATTGAGATATTAAACGCAAGCTCAATTAGTTTTGGTGACTGTGATGAGATTGGCCCCCGGCCGGCTCCTGGAACCACAGACCGTGTTTCTCACTTCAGTTTCGTGAGCGTCTCTCAGGTCGTTGGTATAAAACGGTTTGTAACTCACTGACGTTCTGCGCCTGATTGAATCTAATCATTTTTGGACACTTGGTTCTCTGCTCGTGTTCGTCCGTCTCTCGCTGGACTCCACGAGGATCAATCTCAGATCTGGATCAGTTTGGTTTTTTTGGTTTGAAGCAGTTGATTTCTCCTCTTCGACGTCCTCGCCTGTTAAATTCGTCCGTCACAACGTTCCGGCAGCCGTGCGGCGCCGCCTGCTCTCACTGTGGCAGGACGGTGAGTATGTTCGTGATGGTCCATTTCTGAGCGCCGCAGTCCTGGATGGCGAGCTGGAAACCGAACTCCGACTGTTTGCTCTCCACCAGCTCCAGGCAGCGCTGAGACTCTGTGTTCTGGACGGAGCCGCCCTGAAGGAAAAGAGAGAACAATGAGTGACACCAACTTTAACGCCTCAAGGCTCAGTTACGGGAAACTTAACATTTGACGTAAGCTTCTGTTCGTACTCTGCATTTGTTTTGTAAAATCCTGGATCCTGATCTGGATCCACACAAAAACTTTATCTGGTTCCTTCTACAAGAGTTCATGAGAATGTGTTCAGGAGTTTTCACATGATCCTGCTAAGAAACCAATAAATGCAGCACATGCAGATGAAAACATCGCCTCCTGGTGGACGTAATTACAAAGAAACCACTTAATTTGAATCCTTCTCCCCTGTTATCGATTTGTTTTCCTACTTTGCAATTCCATGTTTGATTTTTATTATTCACCGGATACTAGTTTCATCGTTTTATTCATTGGTGTTTGGAGTTGTTGGAGATACTGTGTGTGTGTGTGTCTGTGTGTGTGTGTGTGTGTGTGTGTGTGTGTGTGTGTGTGTGTGTGTGTGTGTGTGTGTGTCTCAGGCTGACACCTAAACTAGGTCCTTAGTAATATTGAAAGACCAGTAACATATTTTAATGAGCCTGGTCCCTGAAGACGAGGTGACTGGAGCAGTTTGTGGTGGTGAAGCTGCTTTGTTTTAAAATCAATCTGCTTCACTTCTCCCACAATAACACACACACACACACACACACACACACACACACACACACACACACACACACTTACACACACCACGATTATGACGTTCTACCCCATCATCAGATTAAAACTTATTAGAAACATTAACTACTTACAATGATCTTTGATAAACATCGAGACTCAAAATACAAACAATCGAACGCCTTATATATATTTTTTTCATCTGATGTTTGATGTGAATTTAACTGAAGCTCCTGAGTGTCAGTAAGTGTTCCTAATAAACTGAGTGTATACACCACATGACACACACACACACACTAACAGAGAGTGTGTGTGTGTGTGTGTGTGTGTGTGCTCAGAGAATCTGTCACATATTGGATTAGCGGCCTTTAACCTCTATTGACATTGATCCCGGACCAATCAGTGAAAAGCTACCATGCGGTGAGAGAAACTGAGTTATATCTCATTTATAACGATCAACCAGGATTCAGCCCGACCTCCTCTACAGAGTCCACGTCTTTATATATAAATATATTTATATATAAAATCTAATCAACAACTAGATGATCCTTCAGAAACAGAATAAATCATTTTCTAATGATTGTTTCAAAGATTAAACTGTTTATTGTCCCTGGATATCGACTGTGTTGTGCTCTGCTGCTTATTTTCTTGATGATTGAAATTGTTTTAACGTTTGTATTTTTGTACGAAAGATCTTTAAACTATAATCGTGACTTTCCTCCATGAAAAAACACAAAACAGACGTAGTTAAGATCAGTGACAGCAGACGGAGAACACAGAGGTCAGATTTGAATCATAGTGAAAACAGGGATTCTATGATTCTGTGACGCCTCAGTTGGGAAGGAGCAACTTCACTAAAGATTAAATTCAACATGAAAATCTTTTCTGGTAGAGATGATTATTTCTTGGCCTCTGTCTCATCCCTCAACCAAGTAACGTGGAAATCAAACGGACAGAGGCAGAAACATGACCTCCACAGAGAAGTGGATTAATGCTAATGTTGCTCCGCGTCTGGACGTGTGAATAAATCTGTTCATTGGCTCAAAATGGTGAAAAACTCATTTAGAATCGTTTTTTTATCTTATTTTTACTTTACTGTACGAAACGCACGGATCTTTTCTATCTCAGCGAGTTAATGGGACACGACTGCAGGAGGAAGTGAAGCACTCTGATGGCTCTGACTGTACGTGGTGATGCAGCAGAGGTAGATCCATTAAAGTAATCAGGATGGTTTTTCCTGCCTCCTACGGTGAAGAGTCAATCGGTTTTCTGTAAGTGTGCGACCTCCACAGCGACTTCCTGCAAGTGCACTTTAAAGTTTCAGGTTTTCCTGAGGAGCTCGGATCAGAGCGAGCTGAGTTAAGAGCAAATAAAAACACACATACACACATTTTCCCTCCATCAATCCTCAATACACACATTTTCACACGACCCCTCCGTCGAGAACGCGGCCTCAGACTTTTGAACAACACTGCGCACGAATCCACAAACGCAGACAAATATTTGGCGTTAGTCCAGCGGCGTGTCCTCGATTCAGCAGCGAGCCGGCCCGTCATTCTGCAGAGTGCAGAGTTGGACCGCACTATCGATTCCCTGCTATTAGGGCGGGAACACTAATCAGTCGCTCAGACAGCCAGGCGGCCGGTTGGCCAGCGAGCCCGGCAATCTGTCAGCCAGATGCTCAATCATCGAGTCGTTCACCTCTGAGGATGTGGTGAGCAAGAGCACCGTGTGTGGAGAGGAGAGAACATCTGAGCTCCGAGCAGGAAACCACATGAGATGAGATTTTCATGTTGAATTGTGTCTTTAGAGAAGCGGCTCCTTCTCAGCTGAGGCGTCGTAGAATCCCTGTTTTCACCAGAGTTACATTCTGACGTCAGTGTTCTCGTCTACAGACGAGGACAAACAGGACAAACAGGAAAGACGATGTGTTTTTTAATAAACATCAGTATTTTGTTGTTTTCAGTCGTGAGGTTTCGGGTCCTTGATTAACGGAGCGAAGCTTCTGAGCTCGTTCAGGCTGAGCTGCTCCGATGAACCTCTTTCTCCACAATCCTCCTAATTTGGCGAATCCATTTAAGATGCAGAACATTTCCTATTGCTCCCTTTGCTTGTTAAATAAACATTTGATAAAGTCGGAAAGAAAATCAGACATTTAAAGGCTTTGCAATAAAAATGTGTTTGAAGCAACGATTTAAAAACAAAAGTTCTGACAGGTCCAATTCACTCGGACTTGAAACCAGGCTTGAAGTAGAACTACGAGTGGTGGAAGATCTAAATATCTACATTCTTAACACACGTAGGATGTGATGAAGTAAAAACATTTTAATTCGAAAATTTAGACTTTTTAAGACCCCTGTCTGTACAGAGATAATTTCATCAATTATACATTTTTATAGATAATTAAAGTGCAAATATATATAAAAACAGAACGATAAAAAAGGATAAGTAATTATTGTACTTGGGGTTTTGTAAATGTGCAAAGTTCAGAGCAGATGGGAGTAAAAATATATAAATATAAATACAGTGAGTGTGTATAAGTGGTTGTTGTTGTTGAGGTGAGATGAGTCGTCCGTCTCTTCCTCTGGTGTCGGTGTCGGTGGTGATGAATCCAGCGTTTGCCAAATAAAATGTTTTATTGGGACGAAGTGAAGAAAATCCAACTTCATCACAACAGTGTAGAAACAAATCAGAGCCGTTGTCCTCGTCTCTCTTCCTCTGCTCTGACGGCTGCTCCCTCAGGGTCGGTATCAGCTCAATAAAAGATCCTCTCATCAATATTTCACACGTACCGACTGACCACTTCACATGAAACGCTGCCTCCCTCCCTCTCTGGCCTGGAAACTCTCTCTCATTCTCTCATTCTCTCGCTCTGTCCGTCCTCCAGCTCTCCTCTCTTTCTTTCTTCTGTTCATCTCTCAGTTTGTTTATACTTCTGCTTCCTGTCCACGGAGCTGCAACCTTCACGATCATAAATGCATAAACAGAAACACACACAACTATGGATCTGGTTACAGATCGAGATGACGGGGGGTTATTGTTGTTTGGTCAGATTGTGTACTGCGCATAGTCGGCACGTTCGCTGTGAGCCACCGGTTTGAATCTTGAACAATCAGCCTGTTACATGTCTCTCATCCATGTTTTAGTTTTGAAACTAAAGCCTTTACATTGTGCACAAGACTTCACAACGATAAGTGGAGACGTTTATTTATCCAGAAACCTTTTAGGAGAAGTTTTCATGTTAGTTTTCAAATGTAGAGGAGCTAAAAACTAATTCATAAGGATGAGGAACATCTGCAAACATCTGCTCTTGTTATATTTTCTTACAGGATAAGATCATTTTGTTTTATGCTGAATAAGAAATAAGAATAAAGAGTTTGCTGACGTTTTGTACTCACACACGTTGGATTTGTCAAATCTCCTTGAAAGGTGCATATAAATAATATTCTTTTTCTTTGAATCCAGTTTAACATGAAGAAGGTTATCAAACTCTAAACTATTTCACTTTACCTTCCCTCCTGAATCCTTCATTCAGTTGTGGTTTCTTTCTTTCATTAGTCTCCGGCCTTATTTGACTCCTCTTACAAACTTTTCACAAAGAAACGGGACTTTTACTTCTTTCTTTACGAGATGGGCCTAATGGGCTTCATCTCTTTGACTTCTGACACGAGTTAGATGTGAGATTTCTGACTCTGGCCGATTCTAATTAGAAGTGGATTCCCCTGCCAGTGTGCCCAGTAGCTACAGACAGGGAGGAAACTGGAGAGCTGGAGTGTGGTGAGGTATCGTGCTCTGAGGAAGAGGACGGGCGTGAAAGATATTTAAATAAGCCTCTTATACAATCTGATGTCTGGGACAAAAACAGCTCTCACACACACACACACTGCTGGGGGCATGAATACAGTAACGTCTTCTTTATACTAATTATCCGACTCCCTCCACTTATCTGTCACATTTTTAAGACAACATTAAAAGTGTGAAGATTAAAAACGAGACAGAGGGTTGTTAAAAGTCAGAAACTGAGGAAGTGTGAAAGCTCATTATCCAACAGCAGAGGATGTGCTTTTAAAACGCCCGTCGCATGAAATAATAAAAGATTGATCCAAACCAGGAGAGGTGCTGCGAGAGGAAGAGACACAAAACCTGCTCAATTATTTAAAAATAGCACACCATCAGATCACGGAGCATCGGTCCGGCAGACAAGTGAAGCAGCAGGAGGTTCCAGTTTACACACAGAAGAGTCATTAACACAAGAGTTGGCGCTCTTCACCTGGGTGAACGTCCACGTGAGCTTCATGTGCTTGGTCGCTGCGTAGCTGCACTCCAGGAGGCGGGGTCGGCTGTTCACGTCCACCACGCACTTGTTGTCGTCGTCGTCGATGGTCGGACTCAGGACTCCCAGGTGGAGCTGCTGGGAGCTGGTGTAGTACACGTTCTGCTGGGAAACAACGGACGGGGTTAGTGATGCAGAGTCAACGTCTGTCTGCGTGAGGATTTCTTTCGTTTTATCTCCGACATATTTGCAAATTTATTTCAGCGACATCAAAGAAATATCTGTGTAAAACTGTTTTGCATGAACGAGCAGCATTCGTTGACGTGCTCCTATTTTTGGCTCCTATTTTAGTTAGTTGGTGTCAAGTGAAAATTGTCGTTTCAGGATCTTCTACCTGATCTTCTAACGAGGTACAGTTCGTCCATACCGACTTTATTTCATGTATGTTACCTCGAGAGGTTAAAAAAAAACAGAAAGTAGGATTTTAAACTAGTACATTTCCGGGTCATTGAAAGAACTGATTAGAAAGAATAAAGTTATGAAGAGTGAAACAGTAACAATACCAAGAATCGACCCCTGAGGCTCCTCGATACTGACGGCTCGGTTGCTTGATTCACTCCATCAGTCAACTGTTTTGTGAACAGAACAAAGACTGAGACACATCTGTGTTTTAAAATAATGCACCTTCGGAAATGCCACGCTGCATTTTTTAATCATTGCTTGTACTTTCCTTCACCTCGCTTCTCAAATCCACCGAGTCCCTGAACAACAACAACGCTCTCATGTGAAATGTGAGACATAAACAAACCACCTGTAACTGATCTAATTATAAAGAAGGGGGGAGGGAAGATTCAGTGGCAAGAGATGAAGCCGGGCGAGAGAGAGGTCAGGCGGATCCAGGCTGAATCTGAAGCGAGTGCGTTTTGCATACCTGAACAAACAAACTAAAAACACACGAGGACGCGGTGATGAATGCAAACGTTGGCCCAGTTTCGACGCTGAAAAAAAGACGAGACGGAGAATCGCAGAGAATCGAGTGAAGCAAATGAGAAGGATCAAGGTCGACGTGAAATCAAAACAAGCAGCAAAAGTTGAGATCAAGGAGAAACAGCAGCGGCGCCGCTCAGAACAAACGGACACGGCGGCGTGCTCTGACTCTGTGAGCGTGTGAAAACACCTCGACGCAGACAACAACACCGATGAGTGTGTGTGTGTGTGTATGAGCACGAGCACGTGCACTAATACGAGCGATTAAACCTGCGTCTGTGGATAGATTGACGCTCGGCTCCCGACCGAGGTCTCGATGCTTTCTCTCCTCCTGCTCCTTTAAAGAGGATGAGCACGGTGTGATGTCAGATAACAAACTCCTCACAGACGTTCACATTAACAAGTGCGGACAGAAGGAAGCCTCCGAGCTCAGAGGATTGTTTTTGGGTGCAGAGGTAACCGCTGTACCACCGTGCCACGTGGGCTACAGGAGTGTCTCGGGGGCCAGGCGGGTCGGTGCGGCAGTGTACCGGATCATCGAGCTTTCAAATGTACTGGTCGGTTTACGCTCCGACCCTCACTTCCTGTCTCCAGCTCTGGCTGGTGACAGGAAGTGAGGGTTTTCTCTGCGGCGTGTCTGAGCCCAGCCTCAGGGTGAGGAGGTCGGACACTGAGGGAGCTCGGAGTGAACCCCCTGCTCCTTCGTGGTAACAGGGACCAGCAGGATCCTCCTGGGTGCTTCCACTGGAGGTTTACACATGAAAGGGATAAAGGCCCAGAACTCACTGGAGGGACTACATCTCCCATCAGGCTTAGGAACGCCTCAGGATCCCCCAGGACGAGCTGGAAATACTCATTCTAAGCAGAGTAAAAAAGATGGATGATCATATTTTTAAAGGAAAACTGGTTTTAACGGGTGATTGTTTTTGTCTTTCATGTTATTTCTTTTATCTTAGTTTCGTCTTGTTTTGTTCGGGGCTGCGTTTTTTTAAAAGAACTTCCTTCAGACACAGTTTTATCTTTACTTTGTGTTTCCCCGACCAACACAATCCCAGATGTTGTGTTAGCAAAATGAGATTGTCCTGTCTTCTTTGTTGGTGTGTTAGCTTTTCATCTTTTTACTGTGAACTGGTTCGAGCACGGTCGATCTCATTCACACACTCAGATAACACGAGGTTAAGAATCAGAACAGAAAGGTGCTGTATTAAAAAAGTTATTATCATAAGACGGCGTTTGTTTATACAGGAAGCTTGTTAGTCTGCGACTGATAAAACCAACAAACATGTTCTCTCACACACACACACACACACACACACACACACACACACACACACACACACACACACACACACACACACACTTTATCCGAGGTTTTTAAAGTCTGGTAATTGGTTTGAGTTTCCTTTGTATCAAACCGACTCCCTGGTGAAATAACTTCATTTTAAATCATTAATTCAACACCAGCGTTCCAGAAAATTCTAAATTAATGTCTAAAGTCTCCAAAGTAAGAAAAGTCACGGTTGGAGGAAAGATTTTTTTTCCTCCCGTCCCAAGTGTTGAGTCTGTGTTTCAAAGTTTAATGTTTGATTAAAGTTGTTCAGCTCCTCGGTTTAACTTTATCGTTTCCTCCTCAGCCTCTTACAAACATTAAACTGTGCTGCAGGATTTCCTGCTGCTTGTTCTTTTCTGACTGAACGTACAAATTCAATATCCTGGCATTTTTGTTTTTGTAGACGCATGCATGCACACGCACACGCACACACACACACACACGCACACACACACACGCACACGCACACACACACACACGCACACGCACACACACACACACACACACACACACACACGTAAAGCTGACGTGAACTGGACATGAGGTTGAAGCTGTGGTCAATTACTGGCATTATATGTAAAGAACAGCTTAACTGAATAATACACTGATGTCCCTCCCTCTCCCTATCCCTGTCTCTCTCCCTCTCTCTGTCTCTACGTCTCTCTCCCTCTCTCTATCTCTCTGTCTCTCTCCCTCTCTCTATCTCTACGTCTCTCTCCCTCTTATATTAGAAGAGCTGAGTCAGAGCCTGAGTTTAAAAGGCTTTTAAAAACCCACCTGTGCAGACTGGTGCTTTTATTATACTGCATCATTCTCATGTTGTTCTTTTCTATCTTTCTTTTTATCCCCGTCTCTTCTCGAAATCCCTGTTTTTATGTGCAATGTTCTCTTTTCATCCCCTTTCTCTCGCTATCTTTGCACTTATATTGCGTCGTATTGTGTGAAGCACCTTGTAAGTCCGGCCTTGAACGGCGCTTTAGAAATAAAGTGCATTATTCTTGTTATTTGCATCCTTCGTGCGGTGAAGGATGCAAATAATGGTTCCCTCCCTGCGTCTGTGGCGAGCGGCTGAAAGAGTAAAACGAGGAACGCTGTGCATCGTTGACATTCAACAGTTCATCAGGTATTCAGAGCCACATCCGTCCATTCTGTTGGATACACACAGGAACGGGGGTGGGGGGGAGACTGGGAGGTAATCTGAGGGATCTGACAAATCAGAATAAAAGGATCTGAATGGGGAATAAGAAAAGACTGGGGGGAATAACATCACAAAAGACACTCCACATGAATAAAGGATAAAGAATGAAAAGCGATAAAGGCACGTTTGAGGACCAGAGGAATATCTGAGACTTTGATGTCGGCTATGAAGCGGTTCCCGCTCGGCCTCCGAAGGCTGCACGTCGCTGATGTCTCTAACGCACGGCATCCTCTTGGCATTCACCAGGAGGTCTGAGATCAGTCTGCAAGTTCAGTGGATCGGTTTCGTTTCTCTGCGTCAGTTTGTGTAGTTTTACTCACCGAGGCCTGAAATTTCATTAGGCTAATAGAGAAAAGACCACGAATCATCCATTATATTCGAACGCTCTCTAATCCCTCTATGATCGCTGCAGCAGGTACAGGGCAGATAATAACTTTTATGTGCCGTGTAATGTATGCATGTGCAGCTCTTATTCTACGAGCCCAAATATCTGGAGTCTGTAAAGTGATTAGTCCCGCTCTGTGTAATGATATTCTGCTCCTATCTTGACTCATCCTGGTAAAACCCCCAAATTCCTCTGTTATCTTGAGACGTGTTCCAGTGCACTGTGGGTAAATTACTGCTCGCAGTTTTTTTTTTTAAGTGAGCTGGAATTCATACATAAATATGAGCGAACAAATGTTCATTTGTCATTTGCGCTGCGTTTACAGTAACAGCTGAAAATATCTCTATTGCATTTTTCATTCACACCAACTGCAGAAGCTCGTGTTCGGCTTTGAACTTGCCTTCGTCTTAAAATATTAATTTTAAGACCCAAACCATCGGATCTTTAACACATTAGTCTCATAATAAATAGATAATAAAGAATAATTATGCGTCCCGGAGGAGGAGAACCGGCCCAGAGGCTTCACTTTGTTCACTGTTAATATCTGAAATCAGAGTCTTAATGTGAATATGTTGAATCTAACCCTAACCCACACCTTCAGCTTTTCACTTCACCTGTATTCACGGGTCACTGTTGAAGGAGGACGCATCACTGTTTGTGTTTTGTGTGAAGAATCGTTCGATCTCTATGAAATTAGAAACTTGTCAGACTGTGAATGAAAGTCTCGGTCCAGTTGTCCACTGTCCATTGTCCACTGTCCACTGTCCATCATGCTCAACCCATGAATGTAGATTTTCTTTTTCAATGTATGTACAGAATCAATGAATTTCATCAAAGAACAGTTGTATAATTTAGTTCACGGCTCAAGAAAAACATTGAAGTGTGAATCATTTGAATGAATAAATCCAATTTAATAAAACAAATATCAACTCATTTTGTTTATCGTGCGGTTCCAGCAGCTGAGGCTGTAGTGATGAACAAGACCCGCCTCGCACATCCAGGCTCCGGTCAGAGTTATTAACCGACTGACGACGGGGGCGAGGCGTGGGGCGACCTCACTCTTAATGCCGGGCTCCATGTGTCGAGGAGTCCGGCTCGATGCAGACACTTAAATACGATTTCTTTTGTGAAGCAACGGAGCTTTTCGAAGTGGTAAATATTGGAAATGCACAGCCACGCTCCCTGGCTGTTAAAAGTGTTTTTCGGCTCCTCCATTAAAGAGGTAATAAGTGCAGACTTTTACTGCCCCTTAAATTACATGACCTTAAATGTGCAGTGGGCTGATAGAGCTGTCCGTCGGCCTCAGAGTCACTTTTACATCCTTCAGCTGCAGAAGCATAAAAAGTTTCACCCGACGACCAAAACATCACATGACAAACAGCTTCATAATTATGATTACAGCCTGGGGACGGATCGGTTATTTACTTTGCCTCTAGATCTCTGCTTTAATTAAGCAGCTACTCAGAGTGTAGATGTGACTCTTATTGATGTAAATTACAGACGCACAAAGCTCGACGTTACTGAGTCTCCACATTTACTCAAAACGACTCAGTTTCATCAGCTCCCACACGAACAGGGTCATTTCCTCTTTGCACCAGAAGATTCAAAGGTGCAGTAACATAGTTTGACATAGAGACGGAGGACAGGAAGTCCCACTGTTCATTTTGTGGACATTTGGGGATTTGTTGTGATTTTTAGCTTCGAGTTTAAACCTCTGGTAAAATAGAAACCAAAATCGACTACTACTACTACTACTATTAATATTACTACTACTACTACTACTACTACTACTAATAATAATAATTAAAAAATGTTTTCTGTTCCTCAATGTTTCTTCCATCTTAGTCAGTCACAAGTGAAGATCCTGTTCAACACTATACATTCAACAAACTAACCACTGACCTACACCTGCGCTCAAACTGTCAAAGGACCGAACAACAGACTGAACGAACAACTCTCTGGGAAACATCGTGGAGCAGCTGAGGAGCCAGATGTTTCCCTCAGGAGTGAACAGAGACCAAACCAGAGCTAAAAGCAGAAAGACTATTGGACGATTATTCCTCTTGTGGACACGGTCACATGCTAATGCTTCTGACCGCGGGCGGTAACAGGCCGATATCGTGTCTCCATCTTGTTCTGAAATCTGATCGTGCAGCTTCAATGATGACGGTTATAATATCTAAATTATATCTGTGGACAGACACAGACTGTGTCTGAGTCTTAAAAACCTTCTGCAGAGAATGAAGAGTCACTTTTCTCTGCATCGGTTTCTTTCTCTAAATCCTCGACCACCTCTCGTAACATCTTTGCTGCTTTATCTTTCACGTCGTTGAAGAGTTGAGATAGAACAGAGCATGGAGGCCACTGACCTGCGGAGTCATCCCATGACAGAGATACATGATGGGGACGTTGTCGGAGTCAGGTCCCTGGTCCAAACACAGGTCGTCTCTCAGACTGTTCTTCAACTGGGAAAGATCAGAGAGAGAGAAAGGTTGTGAGATGAGGAAGGGGCAGCACGTTACTGTGGACAATTGATTAGATGTAGCTGCAATTATGATACAGGATGGATTTTAACGAAGGCAGGACTACTCTCTCACACGCTGTCGTCCACTGGAGGTGTTTAAACCGACTGCTCTCTTCACTTAGTGCGAACAGGCTGCCAGAGCTCGATGGTTTTTGTGCAAACCTGCTAAAAAAAAACCAACGAACGAATCAAACGATCCAACAAAACCACAACTGGTGATTTTCTCAAGTGTATTAAAGAAAAATGCTGCAATCCAACAATTTTTAAAATAACTGAATATCAGTATGAAACTGCTGCCGGAGCCTGAATGAACCGTCGTGGGTTGTTAAAGTTATGCGACTCTCAGCTGCCCACACGATACACAGACACATTAGCATAGTGTTTTATTCCGATGCCTCGTATACAGAGACATGTTTCTGCACCTCTCCTCCTCCCTCCGCTCTATCCATCCTTCTATCTCCACTTCTACATTATTAATTAAGCCATTATGACAGAGTGGTGCACTACACAGCTTCACTCGAGTGGCTAAAGTGAAGACAAATGGGAACACTGCCGGCTAATTACTGCCTGCCCGGGGGAAGTCATACAAACACATGAGACTAACCTTCACCTCTCCCGGCAGCTTCAGAACAGAAGCTCAGAGAGTCAAAAAAAAACAACTCTACATTTCGTTTGCTGCTTATTCTTTAAATCTGACGCTATCCCACCGAGAAACGTGGACCAATCGTCCGATATTCAACACACAGCGATCTTTCTATTTCAGTGCATCAGCTCGCAGAAACCTTTCCTTATGTATGTGAAACCCAGATCGTGGAAAAGAAGAATACTGTTCGACGGTTGAGTCTTTTTCCATCAATATCTCAGTTTGCAGGTTGTCAGGCAGTTTCAAGAGAAGGTCAGATGTCAAGTGTGCAGCTCGAGCTGAATGGGAAGACGTCCATTATGAAAAATCGATGACGCGAAGATACATTCAGGATGAAATTGTTCCACTTTGGCAAAACCGCTGCAATTTCCTTCACAACCCAGATCTTTGCTTTTCACCGGTTCAAGTCGACCCTGAATGTATTTACAATACGTGAAAGAAGTAAAATTTAATATTTTTAATGATGTTAACTGATTTTTCTTGGAACATTAGCAGTTATTTCAAATGTTTGATGTGAACATTGAAGTTGAAAGTAAAGTTTATTGAGTGCGTCACTTTTCACAGAGAAACATCAGAGTTCTTCTCGAGTGGCGATGTTAAAGAACCAGACAAACCTCAACAACCGAACCCGACCTGCTCCGACCTGCCTGGGACTGTCATAGAGAAGCTACGCAATTCAATATTGTCAGAGCCGAGTGACAGAGGCTGAAATGAGGAGCTGCAGCAATGGACAACACTAAACTCTGGATAATCACCTGACATTCGTCTGACGAGCTGCACGTGACAACGCAGAAAAAACTGAATGTGTCTACGTGATGAAACAACAAGATTCACAGTGAGCGGCTGTGTTGATGATGTTTCTAACACACGACAGACACACAACTGCGACATACACGCACGAGACACAAATGACGCTGTCGCGCGAGCTTTGAGTGACGGAGGCCGATGTCAACATGTGATCTCTGAACCGGAATTAACCCGTTACGTTAAACCCGCCGTCTGCAGCCCCACCCCTCACCTGAACACGCCGGAGACTTCTGTGTTGTTGTGTCTGGGCAGATAAACTCAGAATTATGGGGACATTCTCTGGAGTTCATGACTAATTAAGAAAGTCCGTTCAAGTGAAAATTAAAATGACGACCCTGAACATGGTAAATTCTTTCACTCAGCTTTGCCAGTGTCTGGAGCGTGTTGGTTTGTTTCAGCTCCTGGAATTCACAGACGGATTCAGAGTAAGAGGTGAATGTTAAAGCTGCCTTCGGAAAGTTCAGGATCTGTTGTGCTTCAGCTTTCTGAGTCTCACGTTCGGAACCTTTACTCACGCAGCGTAGTAAACATCCTGTGGCAGCCATCTTAAGTACGCCATTCAAGTGACCTTTACAAAGAGGTGATTTGAATAGAAATGCCTGTTTATTTTTTTTAAGAGCTGCAGTCTGAGCCTTGTTCTGCGTCACCGCTCCTCACAGACGTGAGCTAAATACTGGAAGAAGGTGATTGAAAATACTAATTGGCTGCAACTCTGCTGGGAGCAAACTCACATTAAACCGAGTCCTGGAGGAGCAATATTTGGAGTTTATGATGAGTGAAGGGAGGGGAGATCTTCATTTTCTACTAATCTCTTTTACATAGCCTATAGATAGCAGGTTTTCCATCTGCGGAACAGTTTGTCTCTTTGCAGCACCTCCACGCTCCTCTGCAGTCACATCACATTCCGTCCTGTGGGAGTTTCTCCACTGATTCACCATCGAGCTGAGCTTTCTGTTCCGCAAATATCTCAAGTTGCTGTCACACATATTACACCGGTTCAATAACCTGATACTTTATTAATCCCCGGAGGGAATTTCTCTTCCCTCTTTGCCCCATTTCATAGAGAGTCAGACGCAGCTCTTGTTCAAAGCAGCAGTCGCTGGACGGGCTGCGGAGTCTTGCTCAAGGGCACAACAGCAGAGTGAAGACAGGAAGTGGACACATCGCAGACAGGAAGTGGACACATTCTCAAAGATGGTTTCTATCATATTGCCTCATGATCGGTTGAGCGTGAGTACCAGTAGGACTCCGACACCTCGGCTCCACCACACAAGACTGTCGATCCAAATCAAGATGGTGGCACCGAGGACGCTTTGTGATTTTGTGAATCAGCTGGAGTCAGAAACACATCGTCCGTCTTTATTGACAGACTGTGGTCTAAAACAAAATGGTGGAGTGAACGACGCTGCTCGACGATTCTTCCCCTTTGCTTGAATTATAACAAGATTCCTGACATTACAAAAATAGTTGTAAAATAAAAACTTGACCTCATGTCCTCTTTAATTTTTTTTGTTCTGGGAATAAAAATAACTTGACCATCCAATGAATTGATTAAATAATAACAAGTCGAAATCATTTTGATGAACAGTGGTTGGTGGAGTCTGGAGGGAACGAGGGGAAACTTGTCTTCAGTATTTTTAACTCCAGCTCCAGGTGTGAAAACAGTTTGTGTTTCATTTGGAACAGCTTGAGGCGTCTCATCAGAATATGTCTATTTGTTCAATATTTACCTTGTGCGTGCCGAGCGTTCCTGCAGCTTCTGTCTGGCTTTAAGGAAGAGAGGGATGAATAAACAGCATCCACAGATGGTATCACACCAGAACACTTGTACTCTCTCCAACTCCCATCTCCTGTGAGAGCTTGTTTCTGTCGAGCATGTAAACTTCATATCTACATCTCTCAGATGCTGCTGCGATATCGCTTTCATCTCGCACACTCGGAGCCGAGCCCCCGCACACACGCCCGTCAACAAATAGCTCCATCCAGCTCGCAGTGTGAGTGAAGTGTTTATCTAACAACAAACACGAGAGGTGGTGCCGAGGCTGATCTCCGAGCTCGAGCCTCGTTTGCTGCTGCTGCTGTTGATGTCTGAGCGGAATCACGCCGCTCTCTTTTTCATCCATCAATTCAATTTTCCCGTTCCCCTCATTCTCTTCAGTGAAAGAGTTGAAGTCATGCAGAGTCAGAAAGGCCGAAGAGAAAGAAAGTTGAGAGTTCAGAGAAGACACGACTCAAAGTGATTCTGCTCTCCTCTTTGAAAGGTTATAAAAGACAACAATCCCAATCTAAAATTTAATTATTAAATTATTGGTGAGTGGTTTAATTTTTCTTCCTTCACTGGGATAATTCTGCTCTGGCTCCTGTCGCTTTTTTTTCTTTTCAAATATACAAAAATCCTCCCACTGCGTTCCGCTGATGAAGAGGAGGAACCACGCTGAAGTTAAGTGGCGTAAAAAGCCTCGTCCTCTCACGGCCTCGCTGCTGTGATGTGAAAAGAGCCCTTACAACTGCAGCAGGTATCACGAGCTCTCCTGCTCAATCAGACTTAATGGAAAAGTGGAAATTTTAAAGGTAGAAATACTTAAAGTTAAATATTAATGGAAAAGTTTCAGCACAAGGGCATGTTTATGGGGACGTGACTTTAAATGAATGAGAGGAAGAGGAGTTAAGAGAGCGAGTGGGCGTGATGATGATGTTTCTAACAAGCAACGGACGGAAAACTGGGAGAACACAAATGTCTCGTAGAAGACGAAGACGTCCACTTGGAAAGACAAGGAGATTCCAGAGCAGAAAATATAAAATATCTGAATATCAGATTCTGCAACATGTTTGAAACACTAGAAAAGTGTTGTGCAATACGACTGAAGAGATATTTATAATTTAAAATAGTTTCTAGATAAAAGTGCAGCAACACGTGTGCAGAAGCAGCTCGGCTCTGTGTCCGCTGGACATGCAACAGTTTGCTCCTCGTAACTTTATGAGCTGATGGTGTTTGTGTATCTAAATAAAAGAATAACCTGAATTGTGTGAGGTTGTAATTAAAGGTCTTCATAGATTATTCTTTTAAATGAGAAAAGAGAAAAAAACAAACCATGAAAACACGTTTTTATGACTCGTTGGTTTTAAGCTGCCACAACAAAGGCCTAGCTTATTAATTTTAGATAAAGCTAAAAGAGAGTCTTGTTCCTATTTCATAATGAATTCAAATACTGCTGAATACTTAATGCTCTGCTCGGAGGAGATTCTCTCAGTGTGTAACAACCAGAGGGGACAGAGTGGAGACGCACAGTTTGTGGTGTTTCCTAAACTGTGAGGTGGGATCCAGACTTCCCTCTGTGGCCTCCTGGATTAGATCCAGTGAAACTCACCACTCCGTAGGCGACTGTGTTGCCGTAGGACCGGAGCTCGGGGTAGATGTTGGAGAGGAACCAGCTGAACGGTCGACAGCGGAGTCTGGATCTCAGGGCCTTTCTCTCAGAGATGTCCCCGATGTCTATTCCCGAGTTCTGGAGAAAGGAAATAAACCCAAACACAAACGAACACTTAGTATCATAAACAATCTGTCAGTTCTGCCACAGGACATGGACGGGAATGAAATGCTGTTTCTGTCTGATCTCCGGTGTAAACACACAGAACAGAACGTATAAGTACGCAACATAATAAATACTCAAAACATTCTTAGGGCTGATGCACGCTGGTGGTATCGAACTATACGTCCGATCAGCGCACACATTTAAATCTGCTAAAACTGCACCAACTCTCACACACTCGAACAAATCGGTTCTCTTTACGTAAAAGAAAGTGAAAAAGAAATTCCTGGATCGGAAACAATTTTCTTTCCCGTCCTTCCACCAAGTTTCGTGGAAATCGTTCAGCAGCTTTCGAGTCATTTTCCTGAAAATACAAACCAACAAACTAAACAACAGACAAAGTGAAAGGAGGAAGCAGAGAAAACAAATATCTCCGGTGAAGAAAAGCTGCCGGTGTTTTTTAAAAACCTCCTCAGTCACCAAATCTGTTGGTTGAACAAAAAAGACTTTAAAGACACTTTTTGCATCGAGTCCCAGTGGAAGCTTGAAAAGAGACTGTGTGTGGATGGAGCTGAACTGAGCCTCAGGGATCTGCCCCGAAAACAAACGACTGACAGCAACACACCGAACCTGTTTTCACCACGATCGATCGTTTGACACATGAAAGATTTAAAGTGACGCGAAAAACTGTTTGTTCACTCCAGGATTCCTTGGGGCAAGTTCTAAGAAATAAAAAGTGGTGTGGACATCTTTGTAAATGTCAACCTCATCTGAAGTAAGAATAACAAGTAACAGAGAAGCCGAGAGTCACAGTTTTCAAATCAGTTTTTCTTTCCTCCGGTGTTTTTACCTCCACTGAGGAGGTTATGTTTTCACCTCTGTTCTTTGCGTGTTGATTCTTTTTCAGAGGAAATGTCCGATACACAGACTTTACAGAGTTTCTCCCGAGTAAAAACTCCTGATAATGTCCTGTGAGCTCGTGAGAGTAAAGCAGGACATTTTCTGGAGGATTCACAGCGAGAGACAAATATCTCAGGATGAAATAAGAGAAGCCGTGCACGTAGAAAGAAAGAACACGTGAACTCCGCAGCTGAATTCATACGTCACGTTCTGCCTCCTGCTGGAACCCCGGTTGCCTGAAAGCTCCGGAGATCGTCCGGTTGTTGTGAAAGCTTCCTCTCCTGCTGAGTGCTGCACACGTGAAGAGACTCCATCATTTTCTTGCTTCCGTCTCATTCACATCAAAACTATCTGCTTCAAACCTCGTTCACGCTCCTGTGACTCACTGTGACCTCTGTGATGGCAGCAGTCACAGTTGCTTAGAGATTCTGAGCACAAATAACCACAAGTGCAATTATGCCCACACACATCCTCCCACGCACAGAATAAAGCACAGAATGCAACACGTGTGTGTGTTTGTGTGTGTGTGTGTGTGTTCACCTGCAGTGGAACGTTCCAGGCCATGTAGACGTGACTCTTGTGTTGGTCCATCCACACCTCCGCCACCCTCAGAGCGTTACGACGCACGTGCACCGTCAGGTTCTCTGTGTAGGGCTTGTGGGCGCGCTCAATGTGCGCGATCCTCGAGCAGGGCAGGACCTCCACGCTGCCGCCACACTGCCACACCTTCATCACGCACACACACACACACACACACACACATTAGTGGCTGCAGTACAATGCCAGTTAATCCTGTGTCCTTTAAATTGGGGATTAAATCTTAACTGAGGCTTCTTGATAGAATAAGAGGGAATCACCACAGGTACCTGATTCCTTTTCAGCGCCTCCATACTGGAAACCGTCACATATGTTTTTTCAGGCCGAGCTTCCATAACACTTTTAAAAAGCTTTTCCATCTTTCCCCAGTTTTGTCAGGCACCTACATTTTTTAGCTTTCTTATATAAAGCTTCCGTTCCCAAGTCAAATGATTCCGCACACAGGTTTTCAGCACGACACCTCAAAAATACAAAGAAAGGAGAAATAATTGATTAAGTTAGTACCATCCAATGGGCGAAGGTCGATTTTAACCTTGTCGCCAGTTTAAAGAGCAGTCTTTACAAATAGTTTGCTATTTGAATCTTCCTCAGATAACGCAGCTTTTTCTTTCTGCCACTAACATGTTGCGTTTCCACGGTTTAAATTCTGCAGCGTTCTCGATGTGTGCGACAGGTTCAGTGTGCCGATAAAACAAGAGCTGGAGAAGCTGATTTGAAACGCCTATACTCTCTATTCCGGGCCTGCACCTTGTTTGTGTGTTTACACTTTAATCCTTCCTGCCAGTCGCCTTCCCCGCATCGTTCCACAGCGACGGGCCCCTGCAGAACAACGGTGGAGCGCTAGCATTGGCCCGGCGCCCAGGCAGGAGCACCAACTCCAGCCAAAACCTTGGATAATACATGCCTCCCTCAGAAATACCTCAGCGTTCTCCATAAAGGATTTACAACACGGGGTTATAGTAGAGGGAGCTTTTCTTCGAGTATAACAATCTTTGTCTGAGCGTGTGGGTGTGCAGAGCGAGATAGAGAGCGAGCCGAGAAAAAATGCGGACAGTGGAAGAAGGAAGACAAAGAGGAGAGATTTAGGAAGAAACATGGAGCAGGGAAGGTAAAGGGATAAAGGAGAATTGAGATAAAGTGGGAAGAACAGGGAGAAGATAAAGGAAGTGAAACACAGGGGGAGAGAAGAACGGCTTCTCTCAGTCTTCCTGACTCATCCTCTCTTTTCTTTAAATAAAAATCCGTCTCCCAGGAGACAAATCAGGGTCACGTTGGTCGTGTGGTCAACTGTAACCGAGCAGACATCATGGAACGTCACTGCAATTGTGAGAAGTTGCAGATGCTTGTGTGTGTGTGTGTGTGTGTGTGTGTCCATTTACATTCCTCATTATCGTCGCTCTAACGTGGAACAAATCTTCGCCTCTTTTAAAGTTTTAACGAGAAAAGAAACGCGCGGCGACAACAAATGAAGTTGTGAATTATGAATCGAGCCGGGGATGACCGGTACGAGACAATGAGCATTAAATATGCAGAATATCATTCTACATGAGGCGAGCTCTATCACAAGACGAGTGTGCAGGCCAGAGATATGCAGCACAGAAAAAAAAAAACATGGCTGATAACAAAAGGCGGCTGTGTTTGGTGTGACGGAAATAGAGAGAGAGAGAGAGAGAGAGAGAGACTGACTGTTTTCCGACTTAAACTTCACGCTGAACTCACATGAAGAACGAGGTAGAGGAAGAGCAGCGCCCTCGAGACATGTGCGGAACTGATGCTGTCAAAGAATCGCTGCTGATTTACATAATCATTGATCTGAAATAAAGGGTTTTACAGAGGAGACTGCAGGTGAGTGGAAATATTGACTTTTACTCATCGTGTGCTTCTAGTTAATGTGGCGAGAAATAAACCTGACAATGATCACGTGTTTATGGGACGATGTCTCAGGACTCGATCCTGCGGAGCGTCTGCAGCGATTAGAGTAAACGAATCACGTGATCTCCGCAGCAGAGTTCACACGTTACGTCTTTGTTGTCGTGCTTCGTCTGTTGCGTGTAAAACTTTTATTTTTACTTTTCAACCTTTCAAAAAGAAATCGCACAGGCTGATATTTAGAAAGAGGAAAACATCTCCAGCTGAAGGAGAACAACCCCTGATGTGCGAATTTCGAGCCCAACCGCGGCTCTGACGCTCCTCTCGGCTGAAACAGATTCATTTCAGTTCAGCGTTTGTCGTCCTGGCTGTGGGGGGGTGGGTGGGGGGTGGGGGGGGGGGGAGTGGGGGGGGGGGGGGGGAGTGGGGGGGGGGGAGTGGGGGGGCTGAAGTGCAACGTGAAGAAGTGGGTCAGAAAAACATCAGGGTCGCACGATCTCCTGCCGACCGGCTGTCTGCGGCCCGGCTGCTTTTGACTCTGCTGCGATAAAGTCAAAAGGTGTTCGAGCAATTTGTCTCTGCACTGGAAGCTGCAGTGGAAGCAAACAGCTGGATAATAGAGAGTAACTTCTCTGAATGCTGCAGAGCCACCACAGCAGCCAGGGGCTCAGGAGAAATCCATTATCGGCCTTGTAACGTTTGACTGTGGAGGTTAATTCGGGCGTCACGTGGAGAAAGTCAAGGCCGAGTCACGCACACACTCTTTTTTTACGAGTCAGAGAAAAGACACGTTTCTCCGCCACTGACCCGAAATGTGCAGAAACAACAGGACGATTTGAGCCTTCGGCAGATTCTGTGATTTATATTCATGACATCACATAATGTTTATGATTTGAGGTGAAAGCCATTTCAAAGAGAATATTTAGTGCACCATCATTCACAGTGTGAGTCTGAGCTGAGGCTCCTGCAGAGACGCTGGTCATTAACCCTTCACTGCAGACGGACACACACTCCCTCCACATGTCCCTCCTCCAAATGTGTCCTTCAATCCCCGAGCAACAGAGGTTCCAACAGATGGATCATTAATAATGATCTGCAGATACAGATCCTCTCTTGCTGGGGCGTCTGCGTCAAATACATAATGCGTGT